>NC_034597.1:8769611-8788366 GCF_900095145.1 Mus pahari | reverse complement strand
CCTCTCCCTCTCCCTCTCCCTCTCCCTCGTTTGTGTGTGTGTGTGTGTGTCAGACAGAGAAAGAGAGAAATAGAATGAATGAGAGAGAGAGAGAGAGAGAGAGAGAGAGAGAGAGAGAGAGAGAATGTGTCTGTGTGTCTATGCCTGTGTGATATATTTACACATGTGTGAGGAAAGTGGAGACATGAGCATCTATGTTTGTGTGCAGAGGCCAGAGGAATACACTGGCTGTTCTGTTCTGTCATCTCATACCTTATTGTCTTGACATGGTATTTCTCACTGAACCTGTAGCTAGCTAGAAAACCAGTGACACTCCTGTTTTTATCTCCAACAGTATCCAGATTACAAGTCTGCTTGACAATGCCCAGCTTCTTATGTGGGTGTTGGGTATTCAAACTCAGATCCTCATGTGTATGTAAGAAGTGATCTTACTCACTGTGATATCTCATCTCTCCAATCTCCCACGGAGATATCTTCAACTCCAAAACTGCCTTATAACTCTTATATTGGACAAAACAAACTAAGTCATGACCTACATTTAAAGTTGGGTATACGGGACTGTCACCTCAGCAGAACTGGCCGTTTGATCTGAAGGAATAGGTGGCAACCCTTTTAGAACATGAGGGTTCTGTTGCAACTTCTTGATTCATTTTCTGCAGTTCTAGATGGCACAGATGATGGGTATAGTTGTGTTCAGGGAAGTGTGCTCTACCAAAGCCACCCTCATCTAGATGTCCCTGTGGCTGGAACTACTCTATTCAAGCAGGAATTTGAAATCAGCTGAGTGAAAAGCATACTGCTTATTCTAAGACTTCAATGGTGGAGTTGTGAGGGGATAGCAGAAACTCTGACACAGTCGGTGTCCAGCTTTTTTCTCTAGCACAGGATCAGGTATTAATATTGGAAATAACCAGATGAAAAGATGATTTGGCTTTCTCTATAACTGCATATTTAGAGAACTTCTCTATGTTTGAGTACTAGATATTGATAATGGTTTATTTGACTGGAATTTTTAGTTTCAATGACTAATGAGTGGTATTCACAAGGCCCAGGGTTGGCTCCTCATCACCACAACTGTGTGTATACATATGTCTGTATCTTCTGTGTGGTCCACCTTGTGGAATGAGCCTACCTTCAATACATTGGCAGGTGTTTTTTGCCATTCTCTCTACCTCCAATTCTTCACTTAGAGTCATTGTTCTCATGTCCCATCAGCCCAAGCTTTATGCAAGAAAGATGTTTACAAAGCTGGCAGTCATCACCACAGCCCAAGAGAGAACACAGGAATTACATCAGTCCTCATATCCTCTAAAGACTCTTGAGCTGACATTAGACTCCTTGTCATTTGACAATGTATCATGCTTTTCACAACAAATCTGTAATATGTACACTTATTCTCTTTAAAATGTGAAGGGATCAAGACCAGGAATTTGGTTAGTAGTTTTTCTTTGAGCTTGACATTTGGATTCTAAATTGCTCATTGAAAAAAAAAGTAATGAGAAACAAAATATTGTACAGAAATATTTTTCTGTAGTAGCCCTTAGATATTTTGAAGATAGATTAAACTATGGTAATAAATTAGAAAAAAATACTGTTGCAAATCAGAAATACGTGCTTAGAAATACATGTTTACTTGTGATTTTTTTAAATGTATCTAATATTGTTGAGCAGTTATCAGTTTTATAATTTGGGTATGATGCTTTTGGAGACCATTCTACTCACATTGATAACACTCTGCCAATATGAGGGAAGCACTGCTGAAGCTAGCAAATGAAGACAATATCATCAAAGTCCTGAAGCCCAAAGGAATTTCATTTGGTGACTTTCAATGAACTTGGAAAAGTCACTGTCACTTGGGCTTGAAATAAAAAAGATACCATTCTCTGTATGTCACAAGTCAATAGGCTCAGATTTGGCAAGCAGTCCCTCTGGAAGGGGAGGATTTCCCATGCTTTCTTCTGTATTGATTTATGCTTTCTTATTTTCCTCCATGATTTCCAGTTTAAGGGCAGAAAAATATCTAATGGACTATACTAGCTTGACTGGGCACAGACCTCGGCAGGCCAGCTGAGCAGAATCTCCCTATTTTTTCATCAAACTCCTCCCCTGTGAATGCTACCCCAGAGCTGGCTGTGGAGTTTAAAAGCTCCTGATATAAGCACATTAACCTATATATGTGTGGATAAATGTACAGCATCACTAAGTCTCAATGCAGAAAGAAATACATAACAAGATACACATGAAAATAAGCAAATGATAAAACGTAGACTTTCACTCAGCTACTGAAGGATTTGGAGGTATATTCTATTACTGATGAACAGGCCTTGTGGGGCTTCAGAAGCAGCCAGCAGCTTTGTTCATACTCACGTCTACTACACAGTAGAGATTTAGAATGACAGAAATATTCACCTAAGCACAATTTCTTTTCTTGTCATCAAAATAATTTATAAACATTAAATGCCTCAAAAATATTCATGATATCTTCTGAAGCTAAAAGTAACGTGTACTCAACCAGTTTTTAAAATGTATTTGGAACATTAAACATGATAGAAGTAGGAAAAAAAAATCTCGTATTAAGTCCTCCATGAAAGGAAATTGTGGCAAGTTCCTGATTAGACAGAAACCGTTACATCTCCAAAGGAGAATATATAGTGTAACTGTGGCTTCATGGAATGAATTCTGTAGTGTTCATTCTGTTTCTATTTTGTGGAATAGTTTGAAGAGTATTGGTATTAGGTCTTCTTTGAAGGTCTGGTAGAATTCTGCTCGAAACCCATCTAGTCCTGGGCTTTTCTTGGTTGGGAGACTTTTAATGACTGCTTCTATTTCTTTAGAGAATATGAGACTGTTTAGATAGTTTATCTGATCCTGATTTAACTTTGGCATTTGGTATCTGTCTAGAAATTGTCCAGTTCATCCAGATGTTGTTGAATATAGGCTTTTGTAGGAGCATCTGATGAATTTTTTTTTAATTTCCTCAGTTTCTGTTGTTATGTCTTCCTTTTCTTTTCCAATTTTGTTAATTTGGATACTGTCCCTGTGCCCTCTGGTTAGTCTGGCTAAGGGTTTACCTATCTTGTTGATTTTCTCAAAGACCCAGCTCCTGGTTCTGTGGAGCCTTTGTATGGTTCTTTTTGTTTCCACTTGGTTGGTTTCAGCCCTGAGTTTACTTCCTGCTCTCTACTCCTCTTGGGTGAATTTGCTTCTTTTTATTCTGGAGCTCTCAGGTGTGCTGTTAATCTGCTAGTGTACACTCTCTCTAGTTTCTTTTTGGAGACACTCAGAGCTATGAGTTTTCCTCTTAGCACTGCTTTCATTGTGTCCCATAAGTTTTGGTATGTTGTGCCTTCATTTTCATTAATTTGTAAAGTCTTAAATTTCTTTATTTCTTCCTTGACCAAGTTATCATTGTGTGGAGCGTTGTTCAGCTTCCATGTGTATGTGGGCTTTCTGTTGTTTTTGTTACTATTGAAGACCAGCCTTAGTCCATGGTGATCTGATACGATGCATAAGATCGTTTCAATCTTCTTGTATCTTGTTGAGACCTGTTTTGTGAACAAATATATAGTCAATTTTGGAGAAGGTACCATGAGGTGCTGAGAAGAAGGTATATCCTTTTGTTTTAGGATGAAATGTTCTATAGATATCAGTTACATCCATTTGATTCATAACTTCTGTTAATTTCAATGTGTCTCTGCTCAGTTTCTGTTTCCACTATCTGTCTGTTGATAAGAGTAGGGTATTAAAGTCTCCCACTATAATGTGTGAGGTGCAATGTGTGCTTTGAGCTTTAGTAAAGTTTCTTTTATGAATGTGATTGGTCATGCATTTGGAGCATAGATGTTCACAATTCAGAGTTTTTCCTGATAGATTTTTCCTTATGCTTTTTGATAACTTTTGGTTGAAAGCCAATTTTATTCAATATTAAAATGGCTACTCCAGGTTGTTTCTTGGGACTATTTTCTTGGAAAATTGTTTTCCAGCCCTTTACTCTGAGGTAGTGTAAATCTTTGACACTGAGGTGCATATCCTGTATGCAGTAAAATGCTGGGTCCTGTTTATGTATCCAGTCAGTTATTCTAAGTAATTTTAATGGGGATTAAGTCCATTGATGTTAACAGATATAAAGGAATAGTGATTGTTGCTTCCAGTTATTTTTTATGTTATTTTTATATTTATGTAGCTACCTTCTTTTGGGTTTTGTTGAAAGAGGATTACTTTCTTGCTTTTCTAGAGTGTATTTTCTCTCCTTGTGTTGACGTTTTCATTCTTATTATCCCTTATAGGGCTGGATTTGTGGAAAGGTATTATGTAAATTTGGTTTTGTCATGGTATATCTTAGTTTCTCCATCTATGGTAATTGAGAGTTTTACTGGGTATTATAGCCAGGGATGGCATTTGTGTTCTCTTAGAGTATAACATCTGCCCAGGATCTTCTAGCTTTCATAGTCTCTGGTGAGAAGTCTGGTGTAATTCTGATAGGTCTGCCTTTATATGTTACTTGACCCTTTTCCCTTACTGCTTTGAATATTCTTTCTTTGTTTTGTGCATTTGGTGTTTTGACTATTATGTGATGGGAGGAATTTCTTTTCTGGTTCAGTCTATTTGGAGTTCTGTAGGCTTCTCATATGTTTGTGGGCATCTCTTTCTTTAAGTTAGGGAAGTTTCCTTCTATAATTTTGTTGAAGATATTTACTGGCCCTTTAAGTTGGGAATCTTCACACTCTTCTGTACCTATTATCTTTAGGTTTGGTCCTCTCATTGTGCCCTGATTTTCTGGATGTTTTGGGTAAAGAGCATTTTGCATTTTCTTTGAATGTTGTGTCAATGTTTTCTATGGTATCTTCTGCACCTGAGATTCTCTCTTCTATCTCTTGTATTCTGTTGGTGATGCTTCCATCTATAACTCCTGACCTCTTTCCTAGGTTTTCTATATCCAGGTTTGTCCCCCGTTGTGATTTCTTTATTGTTTCTATTTCTATTTTTAGATCCTGGATAGTGTTGTTCAATTCCGTCACCTGTTTGGTTGTATTTTCCTGTATTTCTTTAAGGGATTTTTGTGTTTCCTCTTTAAGGGCTTCTATCTGTTTACCTGTGTTCTCCTTTATTTCTTTATTCATGTCCCTCTCACAGTCCTCTGTAATCATCATGAGTTGTGATTTTAAATCAGAGTTTTGCTTTTCTGGTATGTCTGGTTCTGATGATGCCAAGTAACCTTGGTTTCTGTTCTTGCCCTTGCCTCTGGCCATCTGGTTACCTCTGGTGTTAGCTGGTCTTGCTGTTTCTGACTGTGGCTTTTGTCCCTCCTGCAAGTCTGTATCCCAGCACTCCTGGGAGACCAGTTCTCTTTGGGAGGAATGTGGGTATGGAGAGCTGTAGCACAGGGTCAGCTCTTTGGGGTGCAGATGGATACAGGAAGGATCCTTTCCCCAGCTGTTTCTTGGTTCCTGTGTCCTGATGGCTCTGGGTGGGTCCCTCTTGGGCTATAAATTTGAGAAGTGGTGTTCTTACCTGTGCTCACAGGTGTGTTAGCAATCCTGGGAGACCAGCTCTCTCCTGGCAGTTTTGGGGTATGGAGCGCACTCAGCTCCAGGAACAGATGGAAACCAGAAGGATCAGCATGTTTAATTTCTAGAGTCAAGCTTCCCAGTTAGAATGGTGGCCTTAAGTCATATATGGCTATTGAATGTCCAATGAAAATTGTTGCCAATGTGACCAGAAGAGTAGATTCTCAATGTCACTAGATTTTTAGTAATTTAGTTGGGTTGCATTCCTAAAAGGAATTAAATCACAGTTCATATAGATTTGTAGAGGGAGTGGACATTAGATTGCAAACTGTGAATAGATTAAACTACTAATGTATTGGCTTTCATACTGAGTTAACACTTCCCATGCCACAAATTTACTTGCTTGATACCAATCGTGGTTACTTCAATCCTTAGCATTGCTATTCCTAAAAACAATAGGATATGTTTACTCAGGAAAGAATATGCCGTCTACACACTAGCCTCTCTTCCAATGTTCTATTCAGTAGGGACAAAACTCAGTCATATTCCAGCATCCATCCTTGATCTTAAATCACAGATAACAATGACTGAATTCTGTGGAATGATTAAGTAAAAGCCCCATTCTCTCAGTCTACACAGAGAAATACAAAGATAATGTATGTATTTCACTTTTTCCATCCTTTGCTCTGACACTCCCCCATCCTACACCATAAAGAAAGAATGAAATTCTGCATTCACTTCTATCAGCAAGGCTGTCTTTTGCAGGGCAATCATTTGAACAGCTTTGTGTACAGGGAAACAGTTATCCAGCTTTGTTCAGTTTCATGTGGTTTTGCTCTAATAGATAGTGCCTGAATGGATGGTGCCTGTTCTGAGTTTACTACAGTGGGAAAGGAAAGGGATGACCCAGGCAGGGCACAGCATCCTCATCTCTGCCCAGCACCTAAGCACCTATGATACTTGGAATCCTAATCAGCTATAGTGAAATGTATATGTGCCTCACCTCTGCATGACATGTGGTGTATACCCAGGGACACCTGGGGCAGCTGGGACATGTGGCCCAAGCTCAGCCTCTGCTTCTCAAGGCCCCAGCTGCTCTTCTGGCAGACAGCCACACCACTGCTTCCCCTAATTTTATACTGCTACCCTCATATCTGGCTGTGATTCATACTCTTTTGGTGGGTTTCAGGGTGGGGCTTTTTGTTCTGTCCCTAACCCTTCTTGCACCATAGCCCATCCAGAATCTCAGCTGTTTTGTGTGTTCAGCTTGTGCACGGGCTGTCACAGGCTTCATGCCAGGCTGTATTGGACCCATGGCTAGCTAGGAAAGCCATGATTCAACCCTGATTCTGTAGGTCTAATTGTAGCCTGGTATGCTCTGATACAGCCATTTTCTACTTGGGGCTGGCATGGATGATCTAGGAGCTTGGCTTGTCTCCATCCTTTCCTTGCCTTTAATCCTTGTGCACTTACTTCTCTGGACAGAAATGATCAAAGCCTGTACATCTAAACTTCCTCTGCCTCTCTGTACATGATACCTGGCACTCTTTTCTGAACTTTGTAATCCTCCCTCACCCCAACTTCTCTCAGTGGTTCATGACAAGAAAGATCACTCCTAGGGGAAATGTGTTTGACTGTCTTATGGTTTGGGCCATCATGAGGAGATCTACATGAATGTTTAGCCCAAGGCTGCTGCTCGTAGTGCCAGTCGTGAGATCTTCATCCAGTCATATGTGGTCATCTGTATAATCTTCAATGTATTCAAAGCCACCACAGTTACAAATGTATATAAATATATGCATTCTTGTCTATACATAGACATACGTGTATTAAGTACATTGTAGTTTTCCAAAAATTTAATAACCAAACTGAAAGAGAATTTTGCTACATTTTGTTTATAATGCAAATGTGTGTACACACTCATGTGGTTAGTATGACTCCTGGCACTGCCCTTCCCAGGGACAACGTGTGGTCATCAGCATTTGCAGCTCTCACATCACTGATGATAGGACCGTTGGAACACACACCTGCCGATGTCACTGTGTGTTCTGACCTGTGTTTTAGTGGACTAATGTGACACACACCTGCTGGTGTTGCCATGTCTTCTGCTGGGATTGACCTCACTAACACAGAAGCCACATCTTTGCTGTGTATTCTACTTTTGTTTAATTTTTATATAACTGAGGAGAAAACTTGTTTTTTGTTTATAAATAATTGTATTTTGTAGATATGTTCTATTTTTCTATAAATGAAGTTTATAGAAGTAAGGTTTCCTTAGGAAGGGGAGTTTCTGTTGGTCCCCCTGCCCTTCATCCCGTCCTCCAAGTCTCCATCCCCTCTTCTCTTCCCTGCACACACTCCTCTATGACTCCTACCTTCTTGTTAAATCTTAACTTGGAGAAAAAGTAATTTGCTTATTAAATGCTGTGGGAGGGCAGAAAAGTCATTATCTATGCCTTAAAACAAGGCACTAAAGAACCTTAGAGATCACTCATGCAGGATGCAGTAAACACAAACACAAAGAGACATGTTGAAATAGAAAATGTAGTAAACTAAGCCCAATGAATACAGCAAGCAATTCCCAATTAATTTTCTATTTAGTTTTCATGTTTTATGATTCTCACTAATTCTAATTTAGATCTGGATGGAACTGTTCACCATTACACCTCTGGTATCATTATAGATTAATAAAATTATTTGTGAAAGCAATTTAGCTTTATAATCCAAAGTCATTACAATGCACATTCCTATTGATCTGGTAATTCTTTCCTGAAAATTTAAGCTAAGCAAAGCAAAAGAGAAGATATAAACCAAACAAATGAAGGTAATCATTGCATTGTGACAGCAACCTGAACAGTGCAGATCAAGGGGAAGTGTTTGGAATACAAAACAAGTTATGAAGGAGAAACCCCCTCATCCTACACCACAGACAGTCTCCATGTCTAGCCCACCACCTATTCCACCTATTTTCTCAGCTGCAGTTAGTATAAACTAACTAGAGGCTCTGTCAGTTACTGGGAGTACATGAATGGGAGGACGAGAAGGGGCAGGTGGTGTGTGTGCAGGAAGGATTTTGAAAAAGCTCTAATAGCAACATTTTCTACTAATGAATGGGGTAAGCTTTCATTCTTGACATTATCTTTTCTGTATGATGCCACCACTCAGGGGCATCTACCCAAGTTACAAACACTGCAGTACTAAGGTGTGGCACTGGGTGGCTGGGGTGGAAGAGGGAAGATGTGGTTCAAAATAGATGATCCTCCTTGCCCAGTGCTGGCTGGGTCACAGTAGAAAGCCAAGGAAGGCCCGGTTTCCACAGCCAGTGTCTGTATCATGTGCTCAAATATATTTTCACGTGTTTTAACAACAAAAAGTGAGGGTAATGATTAATCCCTTCCCCAGAAGTTGTCATTTTATTATCTGTGTACATGTCGGAACATTACTGCATAAAATATTTTTATTTTACATATTTTAACATTTATTTTCATTTTGTGTGTATGGATGTTCTGCCTGCTTGTATGTTTGTGCACCATTTGCAAACAGGGCCTGCTGAGGTCAAAAGACAGCACTGAATTTTCTGGATTGGACTTACAGATGTTTGTGAGCCTCCATGTGCATGCTTGTCATTGAACCCTGGTCCCCTGAAAAAGCAGCCAGGGCAGCTAACCTCTAAGCTATCTCTCCAGCCCCATAATATTTTCAAATTTTCATGCTGCTGATTCAGAAGCAGTTGAGAATTCCTCCTGTTTTGAAGTCCACTGGCATCCACATGAGTTTCTCTGGCTACACTATACAAGGCTTAGTGTCCATGCTTGACTTCCATATTCAGAGTGGCCAGGGTTCTCCTTTCATCCTGAAGATACCCTGAACAGACACTTGATTCTTCCCATCATATGGCAAGCTGTCATGTCTAATTAGTCACAATGTTTTTGGTGTGGAAGTGGTGATAGGGTTAGTTCTGCACCCCCAGCCATGATTTTCTCATCTGTCCTCTTTCCCACTTCCACTCTGGCTTACTTTCTAGTCATTTTATGTTTTTTCTCTTTCTCATACGACATTGAGTGGTGCATTGAGAGCACGTGCACAGCTTTCAGAACAACTGGGCTTGCCCATATTAGTTGCTGTTGTTCCATTTTGCTCCTGAATATGTTTGAAGGAGTTGAGAATCAACATTCAAGCTGAAGTGACAGGATTGGGTTAAGGTAAGTAAATGGTTCTGGGACTTTTCTACAGACCATGAAAGGGAAACCCCAGAGACCAATGAACCTGTGCTACAAAATGTTAGTTAGCAGGTAATTTCACACAAGCATATTTTACATCATTCTTAAATGAGAAACTGTAAACACTATCAAAATTTTAGAAATACAATGTCTATGCCAAAGGTCATTGGTTAATCAAGCTATGGTGGGAAAAGGTAAAGAAGTCTGTCCTTTTGTGAAAGGGAAATTGAAGCCTTTTGTTTCCAGACATTTCCCTCACTTCCCCTTTTTATGAGGCAGGCCTTTCTGAGAACAGCCCTACTCCTTTGTACTTTACACAGTAGCTGCAACAGCTGTGTTAATTAAATAGATATGTCACAGCACTGAGGCCAGAGCCTGCTGCCACATTGGCAGCCATGGGCCTCCATGCGTGGCCGGACCCTGCTACAGTTCCCGTCCCAGGCTGACAGAAAGGACAGTAAAACCACGAACAGAAGAGTGATAAGCCAAGAATGGGGACCTGGTACTAATTCCCATCTGTGCCCATATTAAATATTCCATCAAATATTTATGGGATTAAATATGAGCATGCTTCTTGTCCCTGCCTTGGAATATCTGAATATAATTCTCAGAACAGTGGGAAGATCACCTGCAGTGGTGACAAGCTGATTTTAAACACGGAACAATAAATTGTTTGATTCTCAACGCCATGTAGAAAAACTCATTGACTCAGGAAATAGTTAATGAATGTTGTGTGCCCCCTTCCTGTACCAAGGCTTGAAATACAGATATGAACTTTAACCCATTGGAACACGTCCCGTTGCAACAGTTATTTCCAAGATGCAGAAACCTAGAAGATACGTGAGCCGTATTACTAGCCGGATTCACAGTTCTGCCTCATCTCTTCCTTGAAGTCAAAGTCTGTATCAGTTAGGCAACAGACTCTCAACAGTTTGACTTTTCCTAAAATTAGCCCTAGATGCTTGTGGATTACTTTGGGATTAATGTCCAAATGGGTTTGTGGTTTTAGTTAAAGAAATATTAATAGTACTTAATGTTGTGTTGCTGAAATTTAATTTGTCTACTCTGGATTCTGCTTGCATACAGCTATTTTTTTGTTCTAATTGATTCATAAAGATCATTAAACAGGAGAATAAAAACAATTTGTAGCAATCTCTGGGAGAATTCAGCGTGTGTGTTTTATGGTTCAAATAACAGATGTTATTTCAGAGAAGCTGAGCAATCCTGTGACTTCCCTACAAGTCTGTCTGGCCTTTCACAGGGCTGTCATCCCTGCTTGCTCCTGCAGCCTGGCTGTGAACTCCTGCCCTTTGCAAACCAGCAGGGAAGCAAGCCTCTACAGCTTTGTTGCTCTCTGAGCTGAGGAGGAGTCACCCACCCCAAACTCAAGTACTGCAATGCCAATTCAGCTGGTTCCTTTACTTTTCCTAAACCCTGATTTTTATTCAGAAAAAATACATGCTTGGTTTCTGTCAGCCAAGAGAATTTTAATTTGATCAATTAGTTTGGGGGTTGGGGGGGCTTCAGTTTGTATTAACTGTCAGCAAGTTGTGTGTCACCATGGCCAATGATTAGCACATGTTTTTAGAGCACAATACTCAGCAGCAAACAGCCTTCAGCCACCTGCCATCTCTGTAAGATGATGGCACATCTCCGAAAGTCTGATGGCACTTGCTTCTCTGGCTCCCCTGGTTTACTTTTTAGTAATACAAATTACAATAAAGACTCATATTAACTTAAGCGCATGGAGGGTCAATAGGATAAGAGCCAACAGGAACACAATTCAAAGAATGTCCAAGGGGAACAGCAGGATGGAAAACCCTTAAGGAAAAGTGGGACCCCGTCCAAACCATCACTAAGGAAAAAATGGAGCCCCACCTTAAATGCATGCTGCCAGGGCCTAGTCAGGGACAGAGATGACTCCTCTGATCTGAAATTGTTAAACACTCCACCCGCCTTGGGACAGCATAAGAAATAGTCTATTTTTAAGACAAGAGACCGTGTTCTCCTGAGGAAATGTGCTAAACACAGTTGGTGGTCAGCTTGTGAGAGCTAAATCGATCATTTAGGCCTTATTCCTAGTGGAAAATGGGAAACTTTCCAGATTTGACTTCACATATTTTCAAAGGATAATTTTAAAATACAATTATTGAAGTTAGCTTGCATCTCACAGCTTTCAGCTTTCAGTCATCCCCACAAGCTCTCTCTTACCACCCTCACTTGAACCTCCCTAGCCCCAACATAAGTAAACATAGATGTCTCAAATACTCGTGTATACATGCACACACAAATACCAAGAGAAGATCCAACAACACCAGTGAGAGCAATAGCCCATGGCTCCTGACTTTCCAGCACTGATTTTAGGAATTCTTGCTCCATGCTTTTAGATTATCACCTTTATCTGTAGTGGAACTCCTTACCACACTATAAGTAGTAGATTCTCTCCATGTTGAAATAGAGTGTCCAAGATGCTAGATGGACTCTCACTGCTTCTGATAAAATGGGCCTTTACCAAGGTGTTTGGAGGGTGGAACTGTGCCTAGATAATGAAGACTCCCGTGGTTACACGGGAGACCTCAGTGTAGCTTTTCTTAGAAGTTGTGTGAATATAAGTTTTACGTTCTCTTGGGCCTGATAGAGGTTAAGGGCAAAGCCATGTGTAAAACTAACGTGATTTGAGTAACTCTGCATGTAGATAGTCTGTAAATGGAAACCTGTCTTCTAAACAGGGTCCAAATGGATGCAAGCTGCATAGACCACATGCTGGTACTTTATAGTAAACGTCATAGTTTTCAGTTTATAAAATATTCACACATATAGCAAACCAACAAAACCCCTTTGCCATTGTGTTCCTTTTCTTAAACAACTGGCAGAAAACTGAAGCTCAGTCCTGCTACACAGGTTAGAAATCACAGATTTGACACTATCCAGCGTAACTCTGTTGATGCAGCTCTCCTAAAACATACACTTTCATCTCAGTTTTGTTTCCTTTTACTTTTTTCCCCTTTGAAAAAACTTCAGACAATACTCCTGTGTTATCATACAATGTATTTGTCTTTTACAACTTTAATTTTACAACTTGATATTGCATAACCATAGCATCAGACTGTTAGGTTAACTGCTATATAAGACCACTTTGTGATTGGCAATGGGATACATCTATATTCATATATATATATATAATATATATGTATATATATTACCTTATTGATAATGATCATTTACATTGTTTTAATAGCTGTGCAATACATTTTCTGGGATTTCCTCTTAGGTTTGTATTGCTGCAAAAATAGGAAAAATATTTAACATTCTGTGCAGAATGAGTGTTAGGCACTGCTGAGCAAGAGTAGACACTGCCCATGAGCAATGACCACAGCTCTGTCAGGTGTACTTGTTGAATTCTGACCTTGGCTTCTAGAGTGCTAGATCACATTTGGGAGCCTGCATTGCTGTGCCATAAGGGAATGGCCAATTGCTCAGAATTGTGTCTCCAACATTGTAGTATCAAGTTTCTCTCAAACCAACAATATTTCCAACATCCTCCTGAATACTGTAAGATATTTTAATATTTACTTGACTGATGAACTTGAAATGACATCTCTGCTTCATGCTTCATGCATGTACTCTTGTTGGCAAAGTTAAACATAATATTATATATACAAATTATTCCATGAACAAATGACTAATTTATATAATCTTTCTCCAATTAGACATTATACTATTGCTGAATGCTATTATGGTGAACTTTCTAAATAAACCACCAGAAATTACCTGCAAATCAAATGAAAGAGAGGGAGAGAGGGAGAGAGAGAGAGAGAGAGAGAGACAGAAAGACAGAAAGACAGAAAGACAGAAAGAAAGACAGACAGAAAGACAGAAACAGAGGTAGAGACAGAGACACAGAGATGTATCTAACAGCCTGATCATCACCTCTCATATGAATCATGTTTTTCATTTTTTACTACAGTTGAATGTTTATATTTTATTATAATATTTGAATTAATCCAACATGACAAATGTTCTGTATTGAAAGGTATGGTAGCGCATAAGGGTAACCCCAGAACTTGGGAAGCTGAAGCGGAAGATCATGGATTTGACGCCACCTTTGGCTATATTGGGAGACCTTACAATTGCAGTTCCTTGTAAATGTTGGAGCATTGTTTTGCATTTTAATCTTCTAGAATCTGCAGATACCAAAAGAAACCATTTCTGCGACCTTGCACAGAGCTTTGCCATAGCATTCTCAGTGTCTGGCTGTCGCCTCTTCAGCCTAGTCCCTTCCTGCCAAGACTCCCTGACCCCTGGTTCCTCCCACTATATCCTTTCTCTCCACAGTGTCTCCTTGCTGTTCCTCAGTCTCTGTTCTGTCCTTTCCCTTTCTTAACTTTCTTTCACATATGAGTTCAGAGCTGCACTGGCCTGCAGGCTACACAAAAGGAAAATCGGTGACTTTAAATATTTAAGGAAGAGACTTAAAATGTGTTTTGTGTTTTACTAGATAAGTTTGGAACATTTTTTGTTCCACTGACACTGAAATACTGCTTAAACTTTGCTGACTCAAATAAGGTGACCTCCTGGTTGTCACTTTCCACTATGTTTCCACACAGCAGAACCTTTCTGCTTCCTATTGGTCTTATAGGTGGCGAATATGCTGAATCCTCTCATTCATGCTCCCACACTTCAGATTCCCTTCATTTATCTAAAGGGATCATTTAGACTATGGCGCGGTCCTTAATTAAGCGTTACTTTTTGGTGTCATTGTACTTTTTTAGTAAAACAGAGTTGACCAGCACACTCTGTCCTCTTCCTTGTGGATTTTCTGGTTTCATGGGCTTGAAATGGTTTATTAAGGCTTGGGAAATTTCCTCATATTAATTTTACTAACATGTTAAATGCATATATGTAGCATCTTTATTTACCATTACTACTATTCTTTGAAGCTTTCATATGTGTCTCTGATAAAACATGAGTATTTCCACTTCCACTACCCTTCACCCCCTCTCCCTCATCTCTGACCTCACAACCATCTCATCTTCATGTCCTGAACAGATTCAGTGAGTCATATAATAAGAACCACATCGTGAACCCCAAACCTCACTTGGGGTGAGGAACTCACAGTGGACCACAAACCTCATTTGTCTCAACAAATCCATGAATGGGATCTACTTCATTAGCATAGTGATGAAGCTTTCTGTTTGTTCCATCTTGCTTTTACACTACTGTTTTTATTTAGACTCAGAATTCTCTGACTTCCTGGTCTGGGGTGTGTCCTTGAACATCTCTCCATCCTTTGTCCTCTTTGTATGTACTTGTTTTGTCTCTCCCTGACATAGGATTTTATTGTTTAGAAGGGAGAGGCAGATGAGATAGCAACCAATTCTAAACTACTCTGGTTGGCTTTTCCCAGAGCTCCTTTGTTTGCTTCTGGGTTCCTAAGTAAGATTGTCATGTGACTTCCCTTTCTGGTTCCTCAGCAGGTTTTGATATTTTACTCTAAAGACTGAAATTTTAGCAGGATCATAATTTACCCATAATCTGAGAGAAGCCTGCTCATCCAGGAGAACTGATCTATTTACGCTTTCTAGTTAGAGTAAGGTTTTGCCAATTGTCCAAGAAGCTGTAATAAAATCTGCTCAGTCTGTCTTCAGATTGTGAACTAAGACTGTGCAGGAGCAGCTCCTGTTGTTTCCAGCTGTACAGTTGCTGCTTTGTTGACTCTTGTGTTAATGTGTAGTAGTGTGTGCTTCATGACCAGTTTATCTGTAGACATACTTCACTAAATGTTTAGAGTTTGGTTTGCCTGTGTGAATTCTTTTAAGTTTTATTGTTCATTTCTCTATCTCATTACTTCTGTTTTCCATCTTGAGGGTTTGTTGTTCTTGCTTGTTTTGTTTTGTTTTGTTTTGTTTTTGAGACAGGACCTCTTTGTGTGACAACCCTGGCTGTCCTGGAACTTGCTCTGTAGACCGGGCTGGTCTTGAACTCAGAGATTAGCCTGCTTCTGGCTCCCAAATTCTGGGATGAAAAGCATGTATCAGTTTTTGTTTTGTTTTCTAAGTTTCTGAGTTGAAATTCAAAATAAATCTTCAGACTCTCTTATTTCTTCTTCTCAAGTTTATTTTATATTATGTGTATGTTTGTGTATGCACACGTGTGTGGAGGAGGCCAGACAAGTACATCAGATCCCTTAGGGCAGGCGTTAGAGGTGCTCTTGTGAGCCTCTGGCTGTGAATCCTGGGAGTGGACAGAACTCAGAACTTCTTCAACAGCAAGAAGCCCTCTTAACCGCCCAGCTCCTCTCCAGAACTCAGGTTTCTTGTCTTTATCACAGGTATTTGAAGCCGTAAATTTGCCTGTAATGAGCTCAAGGGTCAGGATGTGCTGGAGATTTAGGCTTAGGCAGCTATTAAGTGTTCTCTGGACTTTTGTTTTATTTTTGTCTTTTACTTCCAAAAATGTTGCCATTCTTCTTGTTTCAATTAGTTGCTAAATTAATTACACTATAAGCTACTGAGTTATGGATAGTTACATGAAATTAATTTTTATAAGATTTTTAAAACTTTTTCAAATCCTAGTGCTCAGAAGTCTGAGGCAGGGTGATTATAAGTTCTTGTGAACTTGAAGTTAACTTGGGCTACATAAGGAGACCTTGTATCCCAAGGTGAGGAGGGAAATAAACACACACACACACACACACACACACACACACACACACACTAATTCTGCCCAACTTTTTGAGGAAAATCTCTAATTCGGTGATGACAAATGCATAGACATTTCCTATCAATTCAATCTTGGCAGAGCCATCCCCCACGCAGCTAATTCTTCTGAACTTGCAGCCTATCCCACACAACAGAAATCCAGGTGTCTAAGCTCCATTTGATTTTTATTTCCAAGGCTTTGGGTTTCTTTAAGCCTAGCAGATTTCTTTTCTTCATTTCTTGCTTTTTCAGAATAAGACAAGTCTTTGTGTTAGCTTTTAAAAAGTAATAGGAATGCTAGCAAAGTCTCCGACTATCCAACCTGACTGGAGGAACTTGGCCGAATTGCTGTTTGTGAGTCTCTTCCAAGAATGCTCCTTTCTTTTGAATTTGTGGCTTTTACCCTACTGTTTGGGGCTCCAACCATTGGGCTATGGAAAAGTTCTTCTATCCATTTTATTAAACAAACATGGGATTGTATGTCAGTAGGCTCAAGTGGCCTTTGCTTTCACATAGGAACAAGGCCTGTGCTTTTCCTGGCAGACTATATCACCCTGAGCTTCTCGACTGACGGGCCCCTCTTACTCTTTTGAAAACAATGCACATTGAAGAAGACATAGTCTCCAAAGTGTTTGTAAGCAGAGCTGGGAATATCTGCATGTTTGTTGGCTAAGCATGTCTCATCCAAAACCTGACATTCTTCTCATGCACACTTCCAGTCTTGGCATTTCAGAACTAGGGATGCACAGGCCATATCTTTTTCTGTGTTTCATTCAGTTGACTAAAGGCCAAGGCTTTACTGAGCCTTACAGCACATGTTCAGTCCTTTGCCTTTTGTTGTAAAGACTTACATTTACTTGGACATTCCCCCCTTATTCTTTTTTATTTCTATATTCTGGAATTTGTTTTCCCATCCTTTTCCAGGACAAAACTAGTTTGTATGTGTATTTTTAAAACTCTTAAATATCCTAACACTTTTTCAAAAAACCAAATTCCTATAGATACTCTTGCAGTGGTTTTGAAATGTGGATTGCTTTCTATTTCACACCATATTTGTGTGTGTTTCACTGAGATCCCTGGAGCAAAATACATTGTATTGGCACTTCCGGAGCATGCACAGATGTTCCCAAAACCTTTCAGGTCACAGTTTTGTATGAAAGTGTTCTTGTTCCAAAAAATACCATATTCTACTATATGTATGCTAAATGGAGGAGAAAGCATCGGGTGTGACTATAGGTGTGAAGTTGAGGCAGCTTCTGACTGTTCATAGCTCATGGAACATAGGCATTATGGAGAAACTTAGCAGTATGCACTATGTACATTTCTGTCTTAAATTGTGAGAAGAGGGGAGAAAGAAATAGGGAGGGGAACAAATGGAGAGAGAGAGAGAGAGAGAGAGAGAGAGAGAGAGAGAGAGAGAGAGAGAGCGCAAATATGCACACTTTGCTTCAAAAGTCCTAAAAAATATTTTGAGTAGTTCTACATAAGAGGCAATTCCATCCTTTTTGGTCGCTCTCTGGACTATGAACTGTTCAACATAAATTATTGATGCCCTGAATTCTGTGACTAGAGGATGGTAGGAAGTAGGGTAGGGAGAGGTCATTAGGGCTAGCCAGAATTGCTTAGTGGATATTAGGCTCACAGTCTAGAATAAGAGACAGACATTTTAGAAGGAAATGGACGTGATATTCCCAGTAGTGACACAGAGTTGGCACTGCTGATCTCATGATGAAAACATCTGCTCTCCCATGGTGTGGTGACTCAGCACTCTGCTGGGTTCTCTGGGCACTAGTGGTTCATTTCTAGAAGGCAGGGTTCAAGCAGATCCCATTTGAATATAAAGTAATCTGACGTTTTTGTTGGTCTGACATGGTGAGATGCAGGGCCTATAATAACATGTGTATTGCCTAGATGTTTTGATATCAAAGCAAGCTTACATGACATATCACACTGGGCTCCCATTTTACTGAGTAAACTTCATGCTTACTCTTTTTGTCTCATTAATTTCCTTCTGCCTTGTCCCCTTTGGCTGGATGCTGAAAGCACTTCTTTAGCCTGTGAGGCTAATTTTTAAATTGAATTATCTTTGATTTCTAAAACTTTAATTTTATATTTACTTATGCCTATGGGTGTTTGAAAGTCTCTGCCTCTCTGTATGTGTCTCTGTATCTCTGTCTCTGTGTGTGTGTGCTTGTGTGCATGTGTGCATGTGTGTGTGTGTGCTTGTGTGTGTGTGTGTGCGTGTGCGTGTGTGTATGTGTGCATGTGTGTGTGTGTGCGTGTGCGTGTGTGTATGTGTGCATGTGTGTGTGTGTGTGCGTGTGCGT
>NC_034597.1:8748629-8769596 GCF_900095145.1 Mus pahari | reverse complement strand
TGTGTGTGTGTGTGTGTGTGTGTGTGTGTGTGTGTATATATACAAAAGAAGGTCAGACAAGGACATCAGATCCCCAGGAGCTGGAGTCAAAGGCAGCTGAACTGCCTAGTATGTGGTTTAAACCAAATAGTGGCCCTTAGGAAGCAGAAAGCATTCTTAGCTGCTCTCTCCAAGCTCCTAATCTAAAAAAAAAAAAAAAAAATCTTGTTTTATTGGTGATATTGGTGATGACTGATTTATTTTTATTGTCTGGTATATAAGAGGAATTTATTAAGTGTGTACTTATGTGTATTGCAAGTGTACATACAAGTGTCATGTAGGTGTGTAAATACCCTTTCTCTTCATTAAATTTTAGGCTTTAAGAAGAGCGTTGCCTCTTTTGAGAACATAATTTAACTCAAACTCTGACAGCAGAAATTCTGCTGTTACCAAAGCTACAGAGATGATGCTTCCCAGACCCTGAGTGAGATAGGCTCCAGTGTGCAGGTGGTCATTGAAACATTTACTGAAATGCAGCCACATGAAATGTGGGTCCATGGCGATGTGCTAGACCTGTAGAGTCTTCACATAGAGTTTTTACCTGGATGGAATTAGGCTTGATTTCACATGAGCAGAATTTGGGAGAAAGGCTCTGAGGATTGAATCTGAACCATTTAAAATCTAGATATCTGCAAAGGACTCTAGGATCTCAGCCATGCTTCTGTGTAATAATGTCTGCTGTTGAGAATGTGTGAGGTTGGATGGTAAAAAAAAAAAAAATCAACAGGGGCAAATTAATCATTTTAAGTAGGTGAGACAGTTTTTCTACTAACACAGCTAAAAATAAATAAAGGCAAGTCTGAAGCTGTTTCCAACAAAAATCCAGACCAGAAAACCAGCTGTGGCTTTTATTTATAAAGGAAAACAGTTGCCAAGATTGAGAATGTCTTAGCTGGGGCCAAGCACCAAGCGCATGAAGGCTCTCTTCTGTCTGTTGTGCTCCAACAAGCAGGTGGCTCTTGTTTGGAGGTTTTGAGATGGCTCCAAGGCACTCAGCAACTTAGTGCTATGGATGCTTGGGCATTTCTTTTCCTCATTTGTCCCACTCTTCCTCAGAGGAAGAAAAATGGGAACCACAGGAAATGCCTACTTCCTAAACTGGCCTTGGCGATGGCCTGTATTCCCTCCCCAGCTAGGAAGAAGGATCAGCTGCCAGTCTCAGGTAGTTACACAGTAGGCTTGTTCTGCTGCTGATGATCCCAGAAGTAGTCATGTATGGCTTAAAAAACACTGGCACCATTATTCCATTGTCTCTGTCTACATGTCTCTGGTTCCCAGAATTTCTATCTTAAAGCCCTCTTTTACTTGTAGCTTTTTTAGAGTGAGGAAGCATGATCCCTGTGGATATGCTATCCACAGCACAGTGAGGCTAGGGGAGTAAGCTGGAGTTACAGCTCTGCAAGTTAAAATGTTAAACTGGTTTCAAGTATGACAGGGATTGTGAAGACACTGAGGCCATGAGGCTTACATTCTGCAGGAGTCCTATCTCCCCTAGCAGAGACAAAACACAAAGTCCTAGAGAGACCCTCTGATTTGAAAATGTCCATATGCTCTAGTCTGTGTCTCTAGTGCTCACAACAGCTCATGACAAAAATGTCAAAGGAGTTGGAAAAGCTAAACACCATGCATATAACTTCATACTGCTCAAATATCTCAGGTGACCATACTAGTCAATGTGTGCTATTAAAATATAAATCAGTGCAGCCAGACATTGGGCATATAGAATAAGAGACATCCTAAGATTTAATTCACCAACTTTAGAATATATCCATCTGAGTTTGTAGGTTAGAAATATGATTTTTTTTAGATTATGAAAGTTATAAAATACTTAAAATATTAAATGTCACTTAATGTAGTATGCTTCCTATTATATTAATTATATTTTTTATGCTGCATATATTTGCATATGTGTTTGCATATAACATAAATATGTGCATTCATACACATATAAAATCTATCCCAGTATGTATATTGTTGATTAAAAACATACAGCATCATATGAATATATGTATTTTGTGGTATGTATACATTATATGATATAATGTATCATAATAGGGAGTTACAATGGTAGGAACATGAGAGGATTAGGCACATCACATCCATAGTTAAGAATACAGCATAATGAATTAATGTATGCTTACTAATTCTGGACTAGCTTTCTCCACTGGCATAGTTCAAGATTTCCTGCCTAGAGAATGGTGCTACCCACAGTGAACAGGTCTTCCCAGCCTAACTAATGTAATCAAGACAATCCTTCATAGACATGCCCACAGGCCAACAATCTAAACAACCCTCACTGGGACTCCCTTCCCAGATGATTCTAGACTGTATCAAGACGACTATTAAAATTAACCATAACAGTCATTTAACTCCTTCATGTCCTTACTACTAATGCTTTTGAATATATAACAATATCTGTCTCATAACTGTTGGGAAGATTATTTGAGTTTACATATAAAATGCTCACAAAAACACCTGGCTACTTAATGCCACATGAGTATTGGGGATGATTATACATCAGGTCATATTACAAGATCCTGTTTGATTTGCTTAGTGGCTCTGCAACACTTCCTGATTTATCCCTCAAGTGTTGGACTCTCCTTCATTTTTATTTGGCATTGGACGCCATGTTGAGATGGATGTCCTTGATTCCACTCTTCTCAGCCACTGCTTAGTGATGTTCCTAATCATTTCACCTCTCTGCTCAATTGTTGTTCTAAGATAAGAGTATAGAGAAGGCCAGAACTCCCATGGTATTATACCAGATGTGAAAAATGTTACCTTGATGAGGAACCGTAAGTATCATGTGACCTGAACAAATGCAAGTCTCCAATGTTCACCTGAAATCACAAAGAGTCCTATTCTGATATTAAATGTGAAATTATCCACATAGCAATGTGGTGATCCCTCTTGTCTCTAAGTTGGTTGGTCAGGAGCATGGTAGCACTGGTTTACACTTTCGTCAGCTCTTTTGATATTTCCTATCACCACGGAAATCTTACAGATGGGAACTAGGAGATGATGCAATGGTTAAGAGGATATATTGTCCTTACAGAAGACCCAAGTTCAATTCTCAGTCCCCTTTCCAGGTGGCTCACCACCACCTGTAACATAACTCCAGATCCAGGGGATTAGATACCCTCTTCTGGACTCCATAGGCATTTATTATATGTACAAAAAAAATCCCATATATATATATATATATATATATATATATATATATATATATATACACATACATAAAGTAATTTAAAATAAAAATAAAATATTTAAAAACTTTAATAGGCAGGCAACTTTCAGTCTCTTAAATGGCAGAAATGACAGTTAAAGACAAAGTCCTACTTGTAGGAACTCACAGTCATGGTAAAGTTCAGTCTGTAGTGTAATAACAAAGTTCTATTCAACGAGGGAGGAAGAAAGCATGCTTTACCTGTACGAGGCTCAGACAGATGTGTCAAAAGTCTCAAAGGTACATGAAAGTTTATTCCATTTTTAGTGGTGAGATCCACATTCCCAGAGCTTGTGGTCTGGAGATTGGCAATGTGTGACCACAGCATCAGGCTGCTGTTGATAATGTAAATAACCCAAGAAAACATTCTAGTCTCATGCAAGCATGCTATATGGGATGGGTTTTGCTGTGCAAAGATCAGCAAAGATAGCATTAGCAGCAGAATCCAAAATCTCAGGATCTAAGAGAAAAAAACATTTCTCACACCAAAGTGCAAATTGCCCTTCATGAAGCTTCATAGATTTGAGACTTTCTTTTCACACTGTCATAATTTCAACAGTAATGGGATGTGTTGGCTATATTGAAGTTCCCTGACAACATTCTAACAGTAAGAGGTCCTACAAAGTGTATTTATTTCTCTGTGACTAAAAAGTGAAAACTAATCAGGGATTAATGGAATACAGTTCTGAGTGTCTACAGAGTCGGCTTTCAGGCTCTCATGAAAACCTTCCCGGCTCAGCCTTTCTAGTTGTGAGAGATCAATAAAATAACACTCATCTAAGGAGTGGCCTCATGAACTTTTTAGCTGTGAGAGTCAACTGTTAGCTGTTTCTGTAGTATTATGAAATAGTACTTTACCATCATGCTTCCTTCACAGTGGCACTGGGATCCTCTGCGCAATTGTTCACTTTTCTATAAGCCTCTAATGGAACACACCTTTATTCCCAGGCCTTGGGAGGCAGATGTAGGTGGATCTCTAAGTTTGAGGCCAGCATAGTCTAAAGACTGAGTTCCAGGACAACCAGGGCTACGAAAATCCCCTCCCCCCCACAAACAGACACACACACACACACACACACACACACACACACACAAGTAGAAAATGCAATTAATATCTCAAAAATTGATCTCATCAAAATCTGAAAGACTAGTAAGCTGCTGCGAAGCATCCAGCATTCTGGGCACCGTGAATTGTGGTCCCCTCTGCCATCCCAGCTGCTTTCCTTGAGCCACGGGAAAGGTTATTCTCCTCCTTGTTTATTTCAAAGTCTATATTCAACCTTCATTCCTGTCTTTTAAAAATACTACCCGTGAAATCCAGAAGCAAACCTGTGTTCCAGCTAGAGAAATAAGACCAGCATGCCCAAAAGAAGCATTCTTGGTTGATCAAAAAAGTTCTGTCTCCACATTCTGTATCAACCCTGCCTGGCACTTCTACTCCTAGAAGAACCACATCAGAATGACAGCAGCATTTACTGATCTAAAATGAGTATTTGCCATCTGATTCTTCTTGGGTCAGGAACCATATGGCAGGTTAGCCGGTGGTTCTGCCTCAATAAGGACATAGTGAGGAAAGCAGTTAGGACTGAGGTCCATTAGACTTTAAAGGCCTGACTTTCAAGGTAATTCAAAATGCTCGTCATTTATAATTGGTGAATAAGCAGAAATGTTCTCCCTACCTGGGTTTCTGTAGAACTGCTCTCATATCATAAGGCTGGCCAGTCCAGAAAGCACAAAATCATAATCTATCTATGACTGAACTCTGCACAACAATGACATTACATACACATGAATATACTATTGCTTACATGTACCAGCCCAACTTGGCATGGAAGGCTGCTGCACAAGGATATGAATCTAACAGGTAATAGTCACTAGAAGTCATCCTGTATTTGGCCATTGTGTCCCCTGTAGAATTTTTTTCTACCTAGCATTCAGTGCAGCTCTTTTACTATGCTTCCATTTTTCATTTTCACATGTGTGGTGCACATGTGTATACACATATTTTTACATACATGTGTCCGTATGCACGTGGAAGGCTCAAACCAATGTCAGAGTCAGTTTCAAACATTCTTTCTTTTCCTACCTTATTCACTGAGGCGGGGCCTCTGGATAAAACCCAGAGCTCATGAATATAGATAGGGTTTTACGACGTCAATCATACTCAGCATTTTATGAACTACCAGAGATGGTTTTCTGTTCTCTCAGCACCAGAGTTAAAGTTCTGCAGGTTTCTTCAACTTGTTTGACCTACAGTCACTTCCCCTCCTCCCATATCCCCAGCCATGCTGGCGCCTTCCTTCCATTCAGAAGATGTGACTGATAATTGCAGCTCAGGACTCCCTCTTCCTGGTCCTCAAGCCTGTGCTATTTTCCAGACAGCCAAAGGGGCTAGAGCATAACTAACAGTGTTTACAATGTATGATTGAGTTTTAAGAGCCAGACTAAAACATCTCAGCTTGAAAATGATGTGTGAATAAACTGAGTTAGATGTAGGTGTGTAGACAATGAAATCAGCCATCCATCCATTCGCTAGCAAGAAAGACCCTTCCTATAATAAAATGTTAGAACAGAAGTTAATTAGGCAATCAAGGATAATCCTTCGCAGACATCCTGCAAGCCAGGAATTCCTGATGTAGACAATCTCTCATGGAGAGTTGCTTCCACAGTCTTCTTCATTTGTGTGTCCCAAATTCTTATTTATTCCTTCTAGATCTATATACTACTACTATCTATGAAACTCCTACTATTGAGTCTATTAAGTGATGGTGCAGTATTACTTCTACTGCAGTAGTAACTCTATTATGACAAACATTACCTGTCATTGGTTTTGATTTCTTGAGATCTCATGTTTCCATGCTAACACAGTTACCTAAGAATCAAAAACAATGAAATAAAATCTATTTACTGAAGGAGTATTGTGAGCTATTGAGTCCCTGGTCCAGGAACAAGACAAGATTTTGATTTTGCCATAAATGGCTGGCATGCTTAAAGAAATTATTTAATTTGGGGTATACTTAGCTAGCTACAAAATACATCTGAAATTCTGTGATTCTGTAAGACAAGAATGTAGGTTACACGGTGAGAAAGAAAAAGACTAATAGAAGACTATTAGTCCTCCTTGGATCCATGACTTTGGACTTAATGACAAAAAAGCAACTTCAGAAAGAAAGGGAATTATCTCAGCTTATGGTTTCAGTTTAGCAGCCCATCATTGTGGAAACTTTAAACTAGTTACATAGGTAAACATTCACAATTAAAATATTCCTATAATTATTCACATTTTAAAATTTGAGTTAGATTATCATGGCCTTATATCTGTTTTTAACCCTCCAGTGGCCCTCTCAAATAACATGAGTAACTATTATTCTTATGCACCTGAACAATCAAAGTCTGTGGGTTTAGTTTGCCACAGCTGCTGAGGGCTCTGTCTTCAGGACCCTTTAGCCAGAAGAATCTTCCTGGCTGCCAGGAGCTAGCTGCTGGTCAGGAGCTAGCTGCTGGTCAGGAGCTAGCCTCCTCCCTGGGGTTTCTGGGCATCCCACAGAGTGGGTCTGCAGGAGGTCCAGCTCCACTGCAGCCAGCCTTCCTGACTAGGCCTTTTTTTTTTTTTTTTTATACCAGTTTCTGGGGTTGTGATTTGGAATCAGTCTTGCTCCAAGAGGCTTAGAAAGAGGTAGGAAATGTGCTTATTTGCCTTGTTCTGTCTGGAAGAGGTCAGAGTGGAATGACTGTGGGGTCAGGGCCAGGGAAGCCGTGGAAGGGACACAAGCAGGAAGGAAGAGATAATTTAACTGAACCAAGGTGGAACCTTGAAGCAGTTCAGGTAAGGGTCAACACTGACGTCAACGCTGTTTCTTATTTTATAAGGCAGTCTGCATCTTGAGTAGCCCACTTCCTCCACCCAGCCCCACATACTGGGTCACGACCTTTGGTCTAGTTGCTCACGATAACCTTAGTTCAGGTAAAGTTTTTCACAGTGTTGTTCCTCCCACCCCCACGACACACACACACACACACACACACACACACACACATACACACCTTTTTTTTTTTTTTTTGTCTCGTTATATAAGGTCCCAGGTGCTATTTTTATATGATAGCCTATGGGAAAGAAGAATGAGCAAAAGCATTAAGCATGCCTGATTGGGTTTTCATCCTTATTCCACTGGGTTCTATGTCTTAAACAGCCTCTCTTACAGTGACTTCATGCCTCTGGCAAATTTAAACTTCCTTTAAGCTAATAAAAAGAAAAGGCATTTTAAAAACTAAATTAGACTTAAATGCTGGCACAGTCTGTTTCATAAGCTTACACACAGTAGATTAGCAAACCACAGGTGTAAGTGCAGCATGCAGACAGCCCACTATGGAGATAAGGAAAGTAGGTTTTTCTTACATACCGACATTGATCTGTCTTACCTAACAGTGGCTCCACCAGTTCGTGTCTTATCCTCACCTCACCTGACACCTTTGTGTGAAGCTGAAATCACCATGGAGATTCAAACTCCTCTATCCACCTAAGAGGACACCATTATGCATGTTACAACTTTTAGCCATCACATGATGAGGATTTACCATACTCTGCTGTTCTAAACAAAAAAGCAACAAGTTGTGAGGTGGTATGATTTGCTCTGAGTAGGTTCTCCTAGGACCAGATCCTGTGCTCTTTCTCTGGAAGCCCTTAGTTCTTCCATGCTCATAATTAATCATAATTAATTAATTAATTAATTAATCACTACTGTAAATTCAAGACTACTGCTTGCAGTCCATGGCCTTCCTTGATGTATATACACTATGACTTTTGAAATAATCCTCCTCTTCCTATACGTCTCTCTGTGGCTACCAAGAAGAAGGCTTTTGTGGGCTACCATGACTCATCAGTGCCTTGCCCGCACCTTCTAGTCTATGATCATAATCCTGTTCATGTCTCTGTGGACTTGTAAAATTCTCTAGGATTCTTTCACTTAATGAGCATCTATTGGGTGTTATAATATAACTGGCAAGGTGCTTAAGCTATAAAAATGAATAAAGCATATAGAAATTTCTCCCTTTGTGGAATTTATAAGTGAGTTAAAATAAATAAGAAGTGAACAGAGTACGGAAACTACACAGAAGTCGAAGGTGGCAGTGCTGTGGATAGAAACCGAGTAGACAGAAGGCTGAGGTGTGCTGTTAAGTAAAAAGGATGGTCTCACAAAAAGAGACAGTAAAAAAAAAATCAGAATGAGGTGAGAAAGTGGAGAGTATTAATTAGACATGTGTGTGTGTGGTACATGCATTTTAAAAGATTAAATGATAAAATTAGAGGTTGGAGGGTTTCTTCATCCATTGTAGTTACGTCTAATTTATATTAGATTAGAAAAGGAAAGAGGAGTCACTTTGTTCTTCCTGAAAGTCCCCAAGACCACATTTCTCCAAACAAAAATATGGTCAGATCTATGACAGCAATACCCAAGTCCCTGTTACCAACTCCTGTCATATTCTGGGCTTCCATTCCTGTGAAGAGACACCATGACAAAGGCAAGTCTTATAATGGAAAACATGACATTGTGGCTGGCTTACACTTTCAGAAGTTTAGTCCGTTATCAACATGGCAGAAAGTATGGCAGCATGCAGGCAGACATGGTGCTGGAGGAGCTAAGAGTTCTACATCTTGATCCAAAGTCAGCAAGGAAGAGGCTGTCTTCAAAGCAGCTAGGGTCTCAAAACCACAGCTAGGGTCTCAAAAGTATCGCCCACAGTGATACACTTCCTCCAACAAGACCACATCTACTCCAAAAAGGCCACACTTCATGAAAATGCCTCTTCCTGGGTCAAGTATATTAAAACCACCACACCAATCAAACTCCATTTTGTAAGGAAAAAAGTAAAGCTTAAAGTCCCAATGCATATCTCTAGCTTTAGATTGGCTAAGAAGTTCAAGACCCCCGCTGAAGCCCAGGCCACCCACACATTTATTCATCTGTTCTTCAGCCTTCCTCTCACCCACCCAGCCTTTTGCTTCTTTCACGAATTCTGATATGAAAGTTACTCTGAAGATTACTGCTTCAAGTCTGACAATAACGCCATCAAATATCTTGTGTTTGGGCTTCATTATCCATATATTGTGTGAGCCCACATTAAGGAATTTTGGTACCAAGTTTAAGTGCAATTATATAGTTTTTATTGGCAGATGGGAGGTGAATTATTCTACATCAGTGGTTCTCAACCTTTCTAATGCTGTGCCCCTTTAACACAATTCTTCATGTTGTGGTGACACCCAACCATAATATTAGTTTTCTTGAGGCTTCATAAATATAATTCAGCTATAGTTAAAATTGTAATGTAAATAACTGTGTTTTCTACAGATGGATTTGGGCATCTCATGTAAGGGGTCTTTTGACCCCCAGGGGATTGCAACCTACAGGTTGAAAACTGATGCTCTAAAATAAGTTTTTGGGGTTTTTTTTGTTTGTTTGTTTGTTGTTTTTTGTTTTTAATGGAATCAAGTTAAACCAGAAATCTCACTGTGGAAAACAGTGGCAATCCCTTCCAATTCAAAGTATAAATGGAAAGTCAGTAGAGAAAAAAATAGCAACTAGCTATGTTTCATTTTAAACCTGGATTGAGTCCACATTAGCATGTTTCCATGCCCCTGGCTTGCATTAGTGCAATGAATACTTCGCAGGAACACAAGGGCACTTCAAAAGTGCTGTGGTATATCTGTTATATAATCCAAGCTCTTATTAACATCCTCGGTTTTACTGATATGTAGGAAATCATTGGTTCTTAGAGCAGTTTATTTCTTATTTTAAAAAAGGCTTCACAAATCTAACCAACAAGCAAAATCACCAGGGGAGAATTTAGAGCTGTCTCCTTGATCCACACCCAGATGTTTCAATTCAGAAGGTCTTGAATAGGGCAACAGAGCATCCATTTCTAACAAGCACCACATGAATTCCCATAATCAACCTGATTCGGAAACTGCCACAGGGCTAGGCATTCGCATTACTAGGAGCTGCTGACTTCTACAGTGTAGAAACCTGAATGATGGGCTGATTTTAATTTCAACTACCTTATACACATGAAGGCCCATACAGGAAAATGCCCTGTATCATTGCTTCTACATGCTCTCATATTCTGACTTTCTAATGAGTGAGCTTGGAATCGTTAAAGTGTTTGAGGTGATTTACATTTCTTTTCCTTCAGGTGATACTAAGATGAAGACACTTTATTTTATATCTATGGGGAAAGTAATATAAAAGAATAAAGTGATAGATATACAGAGTCTAAGCTCATAAAGGGGGAATGAATTGATTACCAATTGGTTTTGTTGTGCATGAACAGTTTGATGAGCACATCTGATAAATGATCTCAAGGATGAGGCCGACTGCAGAGCCAAAGAAAAGATGGATTAGAAGAGTTACTATAGATCGTAACATTTTAGGTAGGACTGTCAAATAGTTTCTTGTATTTAAGAATCTCCTCAGCATCTTTCTCTAGTTAAAAACCTAAGAGACAAGACAGGAACAATAATTAGTCTATTATATATGGAGACAGAGCTAAAGGCATATGCCAGGGACCTAGTGATTGGTTCATCTGGCACTGCAAAGATGAATGCTTCTTCCCTGGCTCACCCTTACCCAGGCTATGTGTCACAAACTGGGTAGTCTTGAAGTGCTCTCCAAGGTGTCCTATTGACATAGAGTCAACTTAAGGTCAAGAAACCTTGCTAATAAGGCCAGAGAATTTCTTTTGCTTGAGAATTTCAGACCTAGGCAGAAGAGGTGACCTCACAGTTCAAAGCACATCCTGGTCTTGCAAAGGACCTGAGTTCCCATCATTCACAACAAGTATCTCATAGCCACTGCAATTCCAGCTCCAGGAGGTCCAGTGCCTTCTTCTGGTCTCCTCATATATATGCACATATCCTCACCCAGATAAGTACATATGAATAATTTTAAAATAATAAACATACATATTAAATAACAATTTAAGAGGTATCTAAGATGCTTGGGTCAACCTGGAAACTATTTTAGCTTAGTAAAATAGACAAGATAAAACATATTTAGGCCTCAGTGGGGGTTTTCTTTATTTGAGGGAGTATATACATAATGATAAAGGTATCACAGAAGTCTCCAGAAATATACCTGGCTTTGCTGACTCTGTGTATACCATTACTGTGCGACACCCTTCATTGTCAACTAGCTCATCTTGTCATTTCCTCTCATGAAGTCCCCGTGTTTGATACTGCTTTGGGGGCCTTATTTGCCTCTATTTTGTGGGCAGATTACAACTGGACATTGAGTGTAAACACATTCCGCTGGCTCTAGGCTAGGCTAGCCAAGGACCGTGCATCCTGCGGGGTGCAGCTGGCTGTTTTGAGGGTGCCGAGCGAGCAGTTCGGCATCAAGTTGGGCATCAAGTGTCTTCTGAGTGTGCTGCTTTAGCGGCTTTCTCTGTTCTGAGGTGATACTGCAACCAACGCCAATTTAGGCACGAAAGGAATGTCTGAGTAATACAGGACCCATGGGAGCATAGCAGGTGAGGTATCATGGGCCATACCATAGTCTTTCACTTGTGTCTGCATTGCCTCTGTGCCCAGATTGGTTCTCTCCCCATGTGGTAACATGGGTCAGAAACTCCAGGCTGACCCTGGGCCAGGTCAAGTGGAACAGAACCAGAACATTTTTTCTCTTGTTCTGTAGTATAGATCATTCTCTGGCATATTTTGTCCCTAAAGTGGCTTTCAGTATCAGATTCCTTTGTGCAATATGGTACTGTCTCATCTTCCATCAAGAGGTAGTCTCTTTCCTCAGCCCTGAAATGGCTGGTCTTTTGACTTGCTCTAGCAACAGAAAGTGACGCAGATGGACCATGCCTCTTCTGGGCCCATTGTTCAAGGGTCTTGAAAGCATCTGCTTTCAATCTGTCTGTTCCTTGGTACGTAGGACACTGAAGCAATCTGCACTTAAAGACACCACTTTGGGGATGAATAGGTGGCTCAGAGGTTAAGAGCAGCTCAGTTTTCAATACCCAAGTCAGATAGCCCCCACAGCATGAACCTCTAGCTCCAGGGAATCCAACAGCTTCTGGTCTCTGCGGGTACTCATACATGGATGTACACACATGTGCGTATACACTGGCACACACATATACACATAAAACAAGTAAAATTCAGTCACTAAAAGGAGCTATCTATAAAAAGCATGGAACATAGGACAATGTGAAAATTTTCAATCCCAAAGGACTACTGAGTCTTATAACACACCAGCCAGCAAGACTGGGCTCTAGCAAGAGACGTATCTGCAATCTTCTTGTTGAATCCAGGGCTGCCTTGCCACTGAACAAACAACTCCAGTCCTCTAAGGATTGCTCAGACTTTTGATCTTTACCCTTATAAACAGGAGAGTAGTTATTGTTCCCAGACACAGAGTTGTAAGTTAGCTAATTTTCCACCAATAGCAAACTGACCTAGTTACTACACATACTACTTTGTGGGTAACAATGTGATTGACTAGAAACAGGAGGACATGTGCTTACTCAAGTGTTTGATCCAGAGGGACACAGGATGTTATCACAGGAGTAACTATGAAGGCCAATCCCTCAGGTGTTCACCCTATCTGTTTTGCTTCTAACTTCCTAACTTTCTCTAGATTTCTAATTCTCTTTGAATTCATGGAATGATTGGTCTACCTCTATTTCCCAAAAGAGACAGGAAGAAAGCACTGTTTATCTACAAGAGATCTGCAGTGATAAAGCAAGACTTCTTGATGCTCTGTGCTCTGCTTTTCTGAAAATCATGGCTTCCACAATATTATATACTGAGAAGATGCCTCACATGTCAAGCACCTGAGGACTGAAATTCTATAGGAAAGATCTATGTATGATGACAATATCATGTAACATCAAAGGTATCTGTACACATTGATCATAATGGAAGGGACTCTGTAGGTGTCATACAGGGATATGAAACACACTAAGAGACGAAAACCTGGTGCACATTGATTTTGTCAACCTGGATCAGACTTCGGTGAATATAGTGCTAGGTGGTTCATTGTCAGACTATTTAAAACACATTAGAGTTGGACAGTAGTGGTGCACGCCTTTAATCCCAGTGTTAAAGAAGCAGAGGCAGGCAGATCTCTTCATTTGAGGCCAGCTACAGAGTGAGTTCAAGGACAGCTAGGGCTATACAGAGAAACCCTGTCTCTACAACTAAAAATAAACAACAACAAGCACCTAATAACAATTTGGGAGAAAGTTTCCAGGCAACAATCACTCTGATTAGTTTATGCACAATGAAGCTTAAAGTGTAGTCTCTGACCAAGATAGCAAGAGGTCAGCAGGCCAAAAAGTACTTGTGACATGAAAATGAAAGATGGATAATGATTTAGGGAGGAAAGAGTCTGGAATAATTATTTTGGGGGATCAGGGTAAGGTCTGCCTCTGTACTAAATGTGGGTGAAGTTTGCTTCCACAGGTAGCAGAAAGGTCAGCAGGTTGTTGGCCACCTTCCTCTCAGCTTTCCGGTAGAGTACAGGTATTATTTTCATCTCTTTCTTTGAGAACATACCCCTGTGTGGTTAACATTCTTGGTTGTCTTAGTTCTTCTCTGTGAGTACAAGGACCTCTGTGCCCCTAACTCAAAACAAGTTCATAAACTGAACATTCACAAAGGGAATTTAAAATGATAGCATTTTTAAAAGGGTCCCCAATGGAAGAGCTAGAGAAAGTACCCAAGGAACTGAAGGGGGCTGCAACCCTATAGGTGGAACAACAATATGAACTAACCAGTACCCCCTGAGCTTGTGTCTCTAGCTGCATATGTAGCAGAAGATGGCCTAATCGGCCATCACTGGGAATAGAGGCCCAAACTTTATATGACCCAGCACAAGGGAAGGCCTGGGCCAAGTAGTGGGAGTGGGTGGGTAGGGGAGCAGGGGCAGGGGGGGGGNATAGGGAACTTTTGGGATAGCATTTGAAATGTAAATAAAGAAAATAAAGAAAATAAAAAAAATAAAGTGTTAACAATCAATTCTGGTTGCTTCACTCAAATTGTCCATGAGCAAAAGCGTTGAATTTATAGCTTGTTAAATTAGCTTTGAACAGCCTTCAGAGTAACAGTGCTAGCTGATAACTGGTCTCATTTATGCATTATATTTTCATGCCTGCCCCCAATACCACTGGAAACTCTTTAATTCCATTTGTCAATGACCCTGGTTGATTGGATGAAAAGTCTATCATAATATTTAGACATTGCTAAAACATTAAATCTAGCTCTCAAAGCTTCATTCCTGATGCCACCTGAAGCTGTGAAAGCCATTTCTTTCCCCTTATGCTGCTAAGTATACTAGGCTAGGAGGAAATTTTCTCTGTTTCTGGTCATAAAGCAAGATTTAAGGTTTGGGATTATACACATGAACATGAATGGCAGGCATTTCAGGAAGTCACTGGCCCAGCACACAGAGGAACAGAGCTTAATATAGACATTGTAAACTTTAACCTACACAAAGTCCCTTGGCCTTGCTTGGTAAATCCAACCATAACATGGAACAGCTTCCAATGCCACTTAGACAATCCGTATCTGTTACTTCATTTGATTCTGCCTTTATTCTGGATTTGGACAAAGATTTCTACTGAATCTTGGAATGGTTTCCCAACATCACTGATTTCATCCGTGAACTCTTTACAATGTCTTCAGGATGGAAAAAGGGTTGTACACTCTGTAAATTGAACAAGAGATATGTTGGAACTGGTAAATGGTAAGCCGTATCTGGGTAGGACAGGAATGATCTGACCCTAGTGTTAATGGGTAATATGTAGCACACACTATACTTATGGAATTGAATATTAAGTAAGTGAACTAACAATCTGAATTCAGATACTTAACGAATAATTTGGTCAGTGTGCAAAGTGTTTCTTATATACATTGGATAGTATTGATCCTTAAACCCCAAATCCAAAAATCCCTTAACTTTTTTAGATCCAACGTGATGTTTAAATGGAAAATGCCTTATATGCCTCATCTTCTAGGACAGCAGAAAGTTAATTGTCATCAATATATTTGATTTGGTGTGTGTGTGTGTGTGTGTGTGTGTGTGTGTGTAGAATCAGAGCTATCATACTCAAATGACTACTAATTGCATCCATGTTTGGATGCTGGTCTTGTCCTCAGAGATTAACTGTTCATGCTCCAGGTCCTTCAGAATCTAAACCTCCAGTGCTCAGAGACTTGAACTCACTTGTGACTTTCTCTCCTGTCTATGAATTTAATGTTATTCCTGCCTCTATAAAAACTTCATGTAACCCAGGCTGTGTCTTCACAAAGTTTAAGTAAGTCATTCATCATGTTTAACAAAAGAGGATGGAAAGAAAGAATGAAAAAATCTTCCATTTTGACAGATCTAGCTTCAATATTAATTAAGTATAAAGTTTAAAAGCACTGTGAAGGTCATGGGATCTCTGGGAACATGGGAATGTCTGGAGCATCATTTAAAAGCAGCACATCCAAAAACTCTGAACTTTGTTTGATTGATCAAATACCCTCATGTTTCAAGATTAGTGTACGTATGACAGGAGGTAAGAAGAGACAAGAAGGCAGCCTGCTAATATAGTATTCACTGTAATTGTCTAATGTAAAACAAAGGGTACTATGAACAAGTACTGCTGAACTTACCACTTGTGAATCACAGCCATTTGTTTCATTTTCTCCAAAATATCTATTTCTCTGTTTGTGCTTTGTCGTGAATTTTATTATCTTGACAAGTCTACACTTGTAATGAGGGGAGACAGCTCCTTTTTATAGCTCTTTCTGTCTTTGGATGCTATCTCTAGCAGTTATAGGTTATTGGGGGAAAAAAGGTGTTTATTCTTATACTGAAATGCAGAATATGTGAGCAAATCATATCCATTGAAAACCCTAAGATAACAATGATCTATGTCATTAGAAAATCCTTTGTGTCTAAATTTCAAATTAAAAAAGAAAATCCTATTTAAACTTGAGGTCCAGTCTCTTGTGCAGCTAACCTACCAGGCCAGCATTTATCCTCTAATGTAAATACAAACTCGGTTTTTCCTTCCTCTTGGATTCTGCCACCATTCTGTTATCTAAGAACAGAGTGTGTCTTCCCGGTGACATCATCATAGAGGTGTGGCTCTGCATGGTTGACTTCATCAGAGGCTTGCAGGACTTGCTCTGAAGCATGTGTTTTCAAAGTCTTTCACCTCTGTGTCTCTCCTTCTGTCATCTAGTTTAATAGTTTATGCTACATTCCCCACTTAAAAACCTGAAGATTCACTCTGAAATATACTCACATTCAAAAGTACCTTCTATGACATGTAGGGAGAGGAGCTGATACTAAAATTTGGTTCCCTAATTGGTTCTTGATTTGGTCAATAAAGAAGGCAAGAGCCAATTGCTGGGCAAGGGGAAAAAGGTGGGATTTCTGGGCCCTAGGAGGAAGAGAAGGGACACAGAGAAAGAGGGGGTCTTTTCAGCTAGGTTTTGGAACTGGAGGCAGGTACAACCATGTAAGATCTTGGGGGCGGCTAAAAACAGTAGTTCCTCAGTGAAACTAGCAGAGAAGAGCTGGTGGAATGTATAGAGCAGCTCCTGGATTTCCCAGATTGGGGAATGGCTGCTATCAAGATGGAACAAGGAGAACAGGGAAAAGTCAGAGCTTGGGGCGAGCTCCCAGGAAGGAAGTAGCATGTTTTTTAAAAATTATATGCAACAATGATACCACCTGTTTAAACTCTAAACAAAAGGAGAAATAGAACTTGTTTTAATAGTACACTGATTCTGAAGTTGGAGTACTCCCACAGAGGGGTGACTCTTGGAAAATTGCCTGTTTATGGTAGTCATAGGATGCCTGTATTGGAGTTCATTAGAACATTCTACCATGGCCATTTGCTGTGCTTGTTCATGCAGAAATAAGTTTATACCTAACACCATTGAATATGATTGTTTTTTAAATACTCTAAAATGCTTAATCAAGATTAAAACTATATTTAAAAATAATAGAATTCAATAAATGATTGTTAAACAAGAAAATCCAACATGGTTGTAAGCAAAGCCCATAGAAAGAAAGAATGTGTGTGTGGTAGGACACAGGAAGGGCCACATAAAGCAATAACCTTCAGTGAGGCTAGACCATGTATGATAACTGTAGGAATCTGAATTGTGTAAAGGAAGTCCCAGTGGAGCCTGGTTCCCTGATCTTTTTCTTTATAGGTTTATAACCTTATAAAAATAATTCTTTGTAGCTCCATGTTTAGAAGCCTAATTTGCATGAATACATAATGTGCTCTGAAGAATGCCAGGTCTTTTTATCTGAGCCTCTGAGAGAGAAGCATAGACAATAAGCAAACCTTGTAGCACTCAAAAGACAGGCAGAGCATTTGTCATTACCTCTCCTTTACTCCAGGGGGATGTGGAGGAGGATAAAGCATAAGGCTTATATTCCTTTGATTCTTTATAACAGACACAGGAAGAAATTCAAGAAGAGCTGTACATTTGAGGAGGCAGTGGGAGCTGACATGGACTGACATACACAGAGCGGTTTTCTAATTCCTCTGGATTTTGAGAAGTCTTTCCACGAAGACACATGCTTCCCAGGCATGTATCTTCTACATTCTAGCAGACATGTCAAAATGTTGGTGTACATCTTTCTTAGGGTTGACCTCTTCCAATTCCCAAGAGAATGTAACCTGCCTTATAAGCATCAATATAAGCTGGAAATTTCACCTCACCCAAGCAAACACAGTAGCAGTTATGGATTACTACTCAAGTTTTCATAAAGCACCCTGTCGACCAGACATGATTGCTCAATTTTATACAATAAAGAATTCTGGGTGAGAGAAACAAATTATTTCAGTTCACTCTCCAAAGATACTTTCTATTGATGTAGAGTTTGCATGACAATAACTGCTGTTTTTTTTTAAAAGGGGGGGGAATATTTAACATAGTGCTGGATTTCAGTGTGATAATGTGAATGTATGTGTAAAAGGATATGTAAGTGTGTGTGTGTGTGTGTNTGTGTGTGTGTGTGTGTGTGTGTTTGTAATTGAAATGTGTGAGGACATGTAAATATTTGAATGAGTAAGGAGTCTGTTAGTGTCTTCAAAAGTGTGTGTGTGTGTGTGTGTGTGTGTGTGTCTGTATTTGTGTGTTGTGTGAATATGCCTTGTTAGACTGTAAATATATCAGTGTGTGAGAGTATTTGAGAAATCTTTGAGTTTGAAGGCAGGCATTTGAAAATCACATTCTAACTTGATAGAGAACATGATTATGTTGTACAAATCATGTTGACACCAATCAGATGAATAACAAGGTTTTATTTCCTAAATATTTACATTAATGGATGAGGCTTGGCATGGAATTTCCAGTACCACATTGTACAGGGATTTTAGAAAAACAAAATTGTTTAAGTTCCTAATGCTTTGGTCATGGTGTCTGTATTAGTCAGGGTTCTCTAGAGTCACAGAATTTATGGATATGCTCTATATAGTTGACCAAAGCAACTCTCCTAAAATAAATAACTTAATTGTGGACTTGCTTATAGTTTCAGAGGGTTAGTCCATTATCATCATGGTGGAGAAGCCAGGTGAGAGCATAGAATAGTAGCTGTGAGCCTCATCTGATACACAGGAAGGGAGAATAACATTAGGCCTGATGTGGCCTTTTGAAACCTCAAAACCCACCCTTAGGGACACACTTCTTCCATCAAGGCCACAGCATGTAGTTTTTCTCAAATAGTGCCATTCCCAGATGAATAAACCTTTAAACACATGTCCTATGGGATATTCTTATCCAATCCACCACAGGCATCTTAATAGGAAATAAAGGGGAAAATGTGCATGATATGAATATGGCCCTCTTAGTAGCAATGAGGCAAATGTCAAAGTTGCAAGTGAAGAGAAGAAACAGCATTTCTAGCATATTACTGATACAATATAATATAATATTCTGAAGTAAGGGGTTAGTTATTCTAATTGTATTTAAGATATAAAATATGTAGTCATTTGGCTTTATACCTCTTCCCCCCACCCCCACCAGGTTTCTGTACTTGAGCAGTCAAGGTTGTTTCCTGGTATTATCTAATTGGGAAAATAGATTTGTTTATAATCTCATTAGTTCATTGCCTATTTCCCCAATTATATCAGAAGTATCCTAAAACCCCTGCTTTTAAATGAACCAAGAACTACCTCAAAAGCTGTGAACTCACCTGAACAATCTGGGAATAATAGGAGCTGAGATGGAGAGGACCTAGGAAGAGAGGTGAAGGGAGATGGAAGACATTAGGGATGAACTAATGTACCCCAGCTGCAGTAATCAGGACGGCAAAATCAAATCAAAGAGCTCATCTTGAAGTGCTTGTTCACCTGGGAGGACTGCCTGCTAGACAGACACTTAGTCCAACTTAATGTGCATTCACTTGTGTTCCATTTGTTTAACAAAAATAACCCAAGACATCAAGGACCTTGAATGTTCCAGTACCAAAGAGACAGAGGTGAGTCAGAGGCACATTCATTCTTTAGCTTTCCAGGAGGTAGTTACTAGGTCTTGGCATCCTTGGTCTATGGCTTATGTTACTGAAGCAAGCTGGTATAATCCACTAGCCTGAGGTTTACATCTAGGAGATGTAAAAATTAACATGCATCTTTTTAATTTATAACCTGGTAAGTATTAAGTTAGGCATTAAAGAATGATAACTACTCTCTAGGCTGCAGAGAGTAATAGATGTGTTGGTCAAGCAATGATACAAAGAATAGAAAAATCCTAACTGTAATGAAAACACTGAAGGATATTATGTGTTCCTGCCAGAACACATAGGATTTTGAATTTTTTTCAGAGTATAATATACATTCAGATAGGCACATAAACCACAACTGAACAGATATACCTCTACTACTGTAAATGGGTAGTTTTTAATTTTGTGCATGTTTTGGTAAGGTGTATGGAATTGGGCAGAATAGAATTATTCAATAACAATATTGACAGATGTTACTTTCTGAAGTCAGGTACAGATATTGTGGTGTCTGCCTATAGTTCTAGAATTTGAGAGGCTAATGTAGGAGGATTGCCGTGAATTTAAAGTCAGCCCATGCTACATGAGAAGTTTCAGGTATGCTAGAGATAGATAACAAGACACTAAATCAAAGAGATGGACATACAAATATATATGTAGAGAGATGGATGGATGGATGGATGAATAGATAGATAGATAGATAGATAGATAGATAGATAGATAGATAGATTCTATGTCTGTGTCTGTGTCTATGATGTATATACAGTCACAACAGACCTAAGTAAATAAAGGTTGAGTCCTGCATGACTATGTCGAACAGTGTGACATGGTTTCCTGCCCCTGGAGCAGAGCAAGCAGGGCATGGGCCTCCATAATTGTTAACAGTTGCTAAGCATAAGGCTTATTTATATCTTTTATTTTATGTTCCTGTGTCATGGGAATGTCCTCTATGTGAAGGTCAATGACTCCATGATAATCAGAGACAACATGAGTCTGGGAGGGGAGGGTGTCTGTATCCTTAGTAAAAATAGTAAGCCGGGAGTAGTGGTGCACGCCTTTAATCCCAGCACTTGGGAGGCAGACACAGGTGAATTTCTGAGTTCGAGGCCAGCCTGGTCTACAGAGTGAGTTCCAGAACAGCCAAGGCTACACAGAGAAACCCTGTCTCAAAAACATTTTATATATATA
>NC_034597.1:8736599-8748057 GCF_900095145.1 Mus pahari | reverse complement strand
ATAGGGAATTTTTGGGATAGCATTTGAAATGTAAATAAAGAAAATAATAATATTTAAAAAGAAAATAATAATAATAATAATAATAATAATAATAAAGATTACATCATTAATTGTATAAGGAGCATCATGGACTTAGAAGAGCAGAGATAGCTGTACTGTGAGCCAGCTTCTCAGAAAAATACAAAGGCAGACAGATTTTATAGTTCAAGGTTAGCCTGGGACAGAGCTAGTTTGAGCCCAGGCATGATGGTAATGGTTACCTCAGTTTGGAATCCCATCCAGCAATCTTATTGTCTGTGCTTGTGCTTGCTGTCTCTTTCTAAGAATTAAGGTCATGGAATGCTGACTTGTGGGGTTATCAAAGGGGAACTTGGAGTAAATGACTGAATTGATGTGCAAACAAAAAAATGGACCGTGGTCTATGAGAGCTGAGCTATCTGGATAAGCTGTCTTGAGATCTTCAGAGAAAGCTGTTTTGAGCAGAGGGCTATCTGGAACTCTGTCTGGAGGAGAACATAGGCTGTCAGCTTGTACTCACAATTTGACTATTTTTTCAGTGCTCTCAAACACCTCTTCTTTCAGGAACCCCTGAGCCAAGGCTGGTCCTTGACAAATGAAAAAATAGAAACAACCACAAATATTTTAAAGGTATAAAATGTATTATTTAGAGGTTTATGCTAATATAATCCTTATATTATGACAAAACAATGAAAAAAGAAGGAAATGGAGATGAGGAGGAAGAACAGAAAGAAGGATGGAAGCAAGTAAGGGTGAGTAGTCAGTGAAGAATTCTTGATTCCTCTCAAGGGTCATAAGCCCATGGTAACTTCAGTCTTTTCTCTGCTAACTACCCTCTTGAGTATAAAGTAGGATCCTGGTAGATTTAACTGCGTTTTGAAAGTAGAAGATTAGGAAAGTGTCCCCTAAAGGATTGATACTTTAAAGAAACCAAGTACCCTGAAAGAGAAGAGGGTATCCTACAGAGCTCTTGGCAGCAGCTGGAGTAACATGAGGCGCACGCGCAGATCCAGGGGAGCTATGAGGCTTTCCTTCATGCTCAAGATGGAAAAAGGAACTTTGGATACCAAGAACAAGAGCAGATCTGAGTTCCCCAGGCTAATGGAGGGATGGGAGATGGGAATAGTCAAGAGGTCTGATTGCCCCATATCTTAGGTAAATAGGCTTCCCTTCCAAGCTGTCTGTCTGCCTGTCTGTCTGGGCCTGGATATCTATAATAACCTATTTTCTGAAGACTTGAGGTATATAATGGACACTGTGGCTGCACATAGGAAGCATAGCCACCATCTCAGCCATGCACCAAGAAAGGTATCTCAGCATCACCAAGACTTCAGATGGGACAGGGTTCACTGCTTCACACTATTAAGCTTATGGCTTCTTCTATGTTGGCTTCTGTAATTGCTGAAGATTGGATAAAAGCTGCCTTTGTCTTCCTGTTGATTAAATGAGGACCTGGGTCTAAAAGCATTTGCTCATGAGAACACTTAGGTCCCATGAATGCAGCTGAAGAGTCATGTCATATAAGGGTATGAGGGAACAGGACTCCAACACAGAAAGCCTACCTACCTGTACATCATGCCTTACCAGAGTTTGTGCTTTCACCTCAGTCCAATGAGGTGAAACTGGCAGTGTAGCTAGTTATTAACATTGAATGTTGAAGAGTTGCATTGCCATGTTTGTGGATAAGACAGCTATGGAGACCAGAGTGGCTGTTCTTTACATGATACTATTTAGTGAAACCTCAATAGGTGGACACTATTATCTAAAGTCATTAAAATGACAATGTAACAATCTAGAAAAATTTGTTGAGAGAAAATTTAAAAAACCTGATACAAGGAGAAATCTCTCTAGATGCTAGTGTTTTGTGAACTGAGTGAAGGATGAATGTGTGTGAGTTTGTGTGTGTTTGTGTGTGTTTGTGTGTGTGTGTGTGTGTGTGTGTGTGGAGGGATTCAGATATGTGTATGTGCATGTATGAGGGTGCATATGACCATACCACTGCCCAAAGGTCATCATTAATGTCGTGTGACTGAATCTTCAGTGACTCTTTCTCGACTACAACTAAATGGCTTTTGGGTATGCCATAATGCTGGAATCTTTTCCCATTAACTACCATAATGCTGTAGTCTATAATAAGCCCACCTTAATATTCTCATCATAGAACCTCAAACTGGAAAATTAAGGTAATTAAAACATGGACAATATAAATGCTTACAGATTTTCTTTATATCCAAAAATGATTGCATAATTTTAGCCTCTTCTTCAATTTCGATATTATATCATTTATTGTTACAGCCTGAGGACAATTATTTGTTTGCTATCAGTTGTTATTAGTGAGTAAAACTATTACAGTTCTTAGGTAATATTTCTGGTATGAGTTGCCCTAACACTGGAGCCAGGCAGATACAACTGCCTCGAGGTTTTTAATCCATATAAACTGACATGATTAAAAGTAATAACATTTGAGAGTAATTATAAAGACTCTCATGAACATTAATTAGGCAACAAATAGTGCCTTGGAGATCAATTTCTATTTATCTTCTTTGTAGATAAGAGGCCTAGGATAAGTTTCTTATCAATAAAACAACCTGAAACAGTCCCTAAATAGTAGGAAAAGCAGCCCCACTAACAGGCTTGAAAGCCATTAGGTGGTAATTTCAGCTACAGCAAGATAAGAAATTAAATGAAATCTTGAAATAAAAAAAAAATTGACTAGAAAACATATCTACCCAGAAAAGATCTGAGTGTTTGCAAAGACCTCACATTCTATTCCCCCTTTGATGTTGTCCTTAAATGCCATTATTATGAAATCTTAGTGCCATAATGATGCAAGATGAACTTGAAGTGCAGGCTCATTTTCTTCAGATGGTAACAAGTGCCTGTGGGAGGTTTCAGCAAATTATTTTATTTGTAGTTCTGATAGCAATTGATTTGAGGTCTCAGAGCCTATCTCCTTTTAACTTGCTGGCAGATATTATATAAGGTCTCTACATTGTCAACTCAGCCCTTCAAGATTTTGATGAACCTTCCTTATCAGCCACTCCATAGGCTTGAACTCTTGAATGTCTGTATAAATTGTTTCCATTTGTATAGAATCCAGCTGATTGACCAGCTATGGAACTTGACAGGAAGTAGAAGTGAAAAGAGATGGTATGCATGAAATTACCAGGTTGCTCATTCAGCTGTACATAAGAATAGGCAGGTAATTCAGAAGAGTTAGGTGGCCTATAGATCACGTCTGGAGAGAACTTGCCATCTTGAGAAAACAGATGCCATGAGAGGGAATTGAAGTATCAGCTCGTCCTCTGGCATTCCAGAAAATTCAGAATCTCATAATTCTTTGGGTGTTTGCTTTTTATGTTGATGAATCATTTAGAGTACAATTCAACACCCTAAAGAGGGAATGTTTCTGATAGCTTATATGAATCCCATGTTTCAATATGCAAAACAACTCAAAAATAATAAACTTCAGGGAAGATCCCAAGTTACTTGTCAATGTCTAAATTAAATCACATGAAATTGCATATTATAGCTAAGGAAAAATGGTCAAATTCGAGTAATTGTTCTTCAATTATGCTTCAAAGAGATGATTTGCAATTCCCCAAACCTGAGACCTATGACCTTCACTGTCACAATGAACAAACAGGTCAGATAAATTATAAGACCAGCATACAGTGCACTTCACCTGAGACATCTGTTTAAGCCCAAGGCTGCCTGAGACATTCACACCTTTGTATGAGGGTGTGGCGTGTGAGAACAGGAGCTAGAAATCAAAGGTGAAGGTTTTCTCTTCCAGGAGACTCATGCACACTGTCATGATAGTTGTTAGGGGTTAACACAACAAAATACTAGAGATGAGGTGGTCACTGTGGTAGAAACTGGTTTTCTTACACTTTGCAGTCTTCAAATTCAAGGTAAATATTGGGAGACTGGGCATGTGAGGCTCATTAGCTGGCATATGTCTTCTCACCTTGTCCACTTATGGATTTCTTTCCTCTCGGACTCATTCTGGGTGCTCGCTCTGCTCTTTTTGGATGTGTCTGCACTCATGAGTGTATCCGTTGAGGACAGAGATCAATATCTGCCATCACCAATTACTTTCCCCTTATTATTTTAGACAAGTTCACTTCATGGAATCAGAATCCCATGGTTTTAGCTAAGTGCTCATAACTGGCATTCTCTGGGATTCTCCTGTCTCCAACCTCCTGGGCTGGTAGGTGTGGGTGATAGGGACCTGAATTTAGGTCTATTAACTTATGTGGTGAACACTTTACATCCTGAGCTACCTCTCAAGTAGAAATTACTCCTAAAATAGTATTGTTAGATCCAGTTAAGGTCTCATTCATAAGACCTTATTTAAAATCAATGACCCTTTAAAGGTCCTGTCTCCAAAGCCACAGCATTATAGATTAGTTGGGTTTAGGACTTTACCACATGAATCATGAGTAGGTGACAGTCCAGGAAAGTCATTTACTGATGTATTTTAACTAGAATATTTTCAGGAAGAAAATTCCTTAGTTGTAGTGTTTGCCCCATTTCCATAGTGGAATGACTTTTACCTGCTTGTGATCACTTTACTGACATGATATCACTGAGATGGGATCTGGGAGGAAAGCAAAGGCAATATAGTGACACACAGCAATTCCTCTGTCAGAGACAAGGACAAAGAGCACAATGGAATGAATACTGTGATCAGGAAGAGTGAGCTCTTAGTTTCTAGTTGTCTTACTAATACCATCTAATGTCTTGTAAGTATGTAGAATTAGAATTTAAATAATAGCTGTGTTTAAAAACCAGGTAGCAAATTCCCTCAAAAGTTGACAAACAGGCCAGTGTGAAATAGTATCTGGACTCTGCTGAGTGGGTCTGACCCTCTTCATATAAAAATAGCAGAGCTAACACAGAAAGGGCAGGAAGGCCATCTGACTGGCATGGAACGGAAGGGAGTAAGTGTGAATAATCTATAACACACAGGAAAATAGCAGAGCTAACACAGAAAGGGCAGGAAGGCCATATGACTGGCATGGAACGGAAGGGAGTAAGTGTGAATAATCTATAACACACAGGAGTGTGAATAATCTATAACGCACAGGAAGAAGACATGGAGTCTTTGGAAGAGGAGTTGCTTTTCATAAGGTTTTGGATTTGTGGAGAATGGTGGGAAGAGAGAGTCTGGGTGCAGAAGGCTTGAATTTCAAACCCAGCTAGACCCAAACAAGCAGGATGACAGGGTACTAGGCACAGGCTCCCTAAACCCCAGTTTCTTCCTCTCCACAGTTGATTCTCCTGGTATGGATGTGATAGCTCAGACCACCACTCAGTGCATAATCATTGAACATGTACTTCCACATCTCTATGCTAGTTTTGAAAAGAATTCATAATTTGTGTGTGGTCATGCACCTGCATGCATGTGTGTGTGTGTGTGTGTGTGTGTGTGTGTGTGTGTGTGTGTGTGTCTGTGTCTGTGTGTCTGTGTGTCTCTGTGTGTGTGTCTGTGTGTGTATGTGTGTATGCGTGTGTGTATGTGTATGGTGTGTATCTCTGTGTGTGTGTGTGTCTGTGTGTGAGTGTCTGTGTGTATGTGTATGTGTGTATATGTGTATGGTGTGTATCTGTGTGTGTGTGTGTGTGTGTGTGTGTGTGTGTGTATGATTCCTCATGTATAGTATAGTCTGCGCAGAAAATATACTTACTGGAAAGAAAAATACAGTAAAATTGTGTGTAATAATAAAACACTGAAACCTCTTTCTCTCGGGTTCTTCTGCTTATGGTAGTCAGAAGCAATTCCACACTCTACTCTCTAACAATTGCCTCAGCATAGTGTTGCTCCATCTTGGCCTAGGCATTGAAAAAAAACAAAGGTTCTTCCTGTTGTGTTTCCTGGCCTGGTAGCACCATCATCAGCATCAACTAGACATGTGCTGGGAATGTAGCTCCTAGGCCCTGCATCAGACCTACTGAATGAGACTTTGCCAAGAGGCTAGCAATATGTATTTTAACTGGTCTTCCAGGTGGTTCTAATGTGGACAAACCAATGGAAAATTATAGGGACCTGAGGTTAAGGAAAGCCAAAGACTTCTCTGCTAAAAACATATCATTTCAGTAAACAGTTGTTTTTAGAATGAGGAAGGGCAATGATAAAACAAACAAACAAACAAAAAATCGGTGATCTTCAGTGTGTTTGGGAACAGCTTAGTTTAGGGAGCTGAAAGCTAGATTAAAATGATAGCCCTTTGGGTGGGGGCTGAGGACTTAGTCGAGGAGAGAACACTTCCCAGTAAGGTCAGTACCCTGTGCTCAATCTACAACACTGCTGCAGAGAGATACTTTGTGTGAGAGTGAAATATTCAGCAACCCTATCTCCTCATACATCTAAGAAAACATTGAGTTTTGTCTGGACCTTCAGAACAACTTGCGTATTTTGGAGAATTTGGAGAAGTTCTTGCTACTTTCCAGAAATGGCCTTTATGTGTAATTTCTAGGTCGTTATAGTACTGGGTATGATTGCCTGTGCACTCTCATCCCAGAGCATCTCCATCTCCTTTCTTTCAGCATTAGGCTGCAGAGAGTCGACCCTGGAGGGCCCAGAAGTGTTCTTACCATGACTTAGGGCCAGGGAACACTTCCCAGTGTCCACTGGAAAGCAACGGGATACAGCCCTGTGTCACCAGGTGAAGTTATTCCTTGGTTCTAGTCTTCTCAAAGGAAAAAAAATTTATCTGAGGGGGAGGAATGGAGAGAGAGAGGGATGGAGAGAGAGGGATGGAGAGAGAGAGAGAGAGAGAGAGAGAGAGAGAGAGAGACCATTCAAGCAATAGTTTATTTAGCAAAACAAAATGCACTTCTAAAAAGATTGGAGAGGGCTGAGCAACAATGACATATACTTGAGCATCCCACATAACTGAGGACTGAAAGCTGAATATTATGTTTTATGCAAAAAAGTGTTCTGTGTTGTACAGTTAGAGATTCATGAATAGTTTTGAAGTAGGTGGCATATTAATGAGTGAATTATTATTAAGTGTTATTAATTGTTAATAACTAGTATTAATAATTATTTCATTGTGTTATTATATAACAATATAATATTTATATTTTTATATATAAATATAATATAATAATATGATATATAATTATATATGATATATGATATATATACCTTAGTCTGGGTTTTACTGCTGTGAACACACACCATGACCAAGGCAAGTCTTATAAAAAACAACATTTGATTAGGGCTGGCTTACAGGTTCAGAGGTTCAATCCATTATCATCAAGGTGGGATCATGGCGGCATCCAGGCAGGCATGGCTCAGGCAGAGCTGAGAGTTCTCCATCTTCATTCAAAGGCTGCTAGTGGAAGACTGATTTCCAGGCAACTAGGGTGAGGGTCTTAAGCCTACATCCACAGTGACACACCTCTTCCAACCAAGTCATACCTATCCCAAAAAGGCCACACCTCCAAATGGTGCCACTCCCTGGTCCAAGAATATACAAACTATCACATAATATGTAATAAATATATAATACATAATATATAATATAATATAATATATAATGTATAATATAATATATAATATTTTATTATATAATTATTTTTTTTCTTATTCTTTTTTCAATTTTTTATTAGATATTTTCTTCATTTACATTTCAAATGCTATCCCAATATATTGTTATAATATATATTATTATATATATTATAATACATATTATATACTATATAATATATAATATTATTATATTGTAATAATAAATTGGTTTTTTGGGGGGTTTTTTGTTTTTTTTTAGATTTATTTATTTATTATATGTAAGTACACTGTAGCTGTCTTCAGACACTCCAGAAGAGGGCGTCAGATCTTGTTACGGATGGTTATGAGCCACCATGTGGTTGCTGGGATTTGAACTCAGGACCTTTGGAAGAGCAGTCGGGTACTCTTACCCACTGAGCCATCTCACCAGCCCTGTAATAATAAATTGTTATAATTATATTATTAATAAGCTAATTATTAATAATAATATTATCTTAATAATCTCTATCAAATTATGATGCAGTAAAATTTTAGAGTATTCTCATGATCCAATTGAAAAGCTCATAAGGGCCAGGGTCAAATCAAAGGACAACAAAAAAATGACATTATAATGAAGTCAAGGCTTTGTGAGGACATAGATCCTTCCTTAGTTCGCCTGTATGGCAAAAGGGAACATTTTCTTAATCCTTAGTTTCTGATAGAGATATCTATACTTACATATGTGGGCCCACAAATGGGTATTCTATCCCACAGAAGACAAATACGAAGATACCATTCTCTTGGCTCTCTCCTTCCTAACCCTTACCCACGTGAATCATTAATATCAATGTCTGGAAGTCCAACTTCTGAATCACCATAAACATTTGAAAAATAGGGCTTGGCTTGAGTGTGGGCCAGTTCCATTCTATAAAGAGGACACTTGTCTAGGGAGAAGACTGACTTGCAGAATTCTTTCTTCCAGTCACTCCAAAAACCCACATTTTCACTCCTATGCCCACAGCCCAGATTTCTCCACAAATGTCCTTCACTTACATAAAGCTACAGAGCAATGCTGAGGAACCAGGGGTGAAAAGATTGGTTAGTTTCCCCTTAGGTAGCAGAACCTCTGACAAACTGCTAAGCAACTCTGAACACCGTAAGTTAGAGCTGGGCTTTAGTATGGTTCAACTCTTATCTGGTAACTCCTTCAGAACAAGTGACCTGGGAGTCACTTCCAAGTAGAAAGTATTTCAAGTTTCATTTACAGATACACTGCTCATGGGAGCCTTTTCCTAGGTCTTTGTTGATGAGCCTTCTTTGCTTTTGCAAAAGCATGGCCAATGGGAGTCTTTCCCCCCAGGTGATTCTAACCTATTTTTCATCCAGTTCACTGACACCTTGAAGCCCTACTTAGCACTCTGGGATGCTCTGTATATTAAAGATAATCCTTGAGGGATCTGGATCCATAAACCACTGAATAAGTCACACAGAGCACAGCAGACTGCTTTTCATCTTAGGAATGGGCACCAAGGGTCATCCCACTATTTCATCCAAACTTGAAAAGGAAATTAACATGGGCCTGAGGAGAAGTCAGAAATCCTGTCCTTGCATTTAGCATCTATGGAGTGCTGATCCACAGAAACCAGCCCAGAGTCGAAACGCCTGCTCAGTGATGAATGAGGTAGGACACTGAATTTGAGGATGCATGGAATATGGTGTCAGTAAAAGACAAATCGCACCCCTCAGCTCTGGTGTACTTGGAAAGTCCTTTATTCCTCAGAGAGACAGATATCTCACACCATCAAATTGAGTTTTCTGTGCAGAGACCAGAGCCGCGAAAGCTGATCAAGTAGAAGGCATGGCTGGTCAATACCTCTTCTATATTATTATGTTACTGGGAAATAATTATTACCTGCTGTGGGTCCCTCTGCAAGGAGAGAAAGACTGGAGAGAGGGGAAAGAAAAAGCGGTGCGGTATTCAACTTGTGTTCTCAACATCGCTGTCACATGCTGAAAGCAGCAATACAAACCACTGGCTACTTTTATTTACTTTTTTAAAAAATAAAACTTCTTTGGTTTTAAGGGTAGTCATTAAGCTAGGTTGCATATGTAGTTCTAGAATGGTAAGCACAGGAGAAGGGTGGAGTCATCCCAGTATGTAACTCTATGTCCTTGTGTAGCTTTGGTTTTGGTTTAAGATTTTATCTGTGATGGAAAAGTTGTTACTGTTTTGAAAGAGGATTAAGTTGTCTAGGTGCTAAGTTCAGAGCACACCCAAGTTTGCCTTACATTCCCCTTTCCCCCATCTCTTGCCCTGGAATCCATTAACATTAATAAACCCAATCCTGAAGAAGCCTAGGGTTTTGCAGAACTCTGAGGCCTTGCTTGGAGTTTGTCGCTGTATAGCTTTCTAGAGAAGCTGTGGAAACCATCAGGCTCTGAGGAGGATTCAGTGTTCACCTGTGTCACATGAGGCTGCCTCCAGTTCAGCAAATGTGCTTCTTAAGTTCCCAATGAGCAAAGCCATGTGGCTTTGGTTTTTCTTCTTAGTGTTTAGTGAAATGTAGGTATTCAAGTAAATGTTGACAAGTTAAACACAAAATGAAAAATCTGTCTCAAAGATATAAAGTGACTGAACTGCCTGAATTTTCTCATTCCTAAATCTTGTTCAAGAAGCTTCTTCCCAGCCACATTATAGCATGGGAGTGTAGCCCTCTGCTGCGGTGAGCTATTATAGCACGGGAGTGTACCCCTCTGCTGCGGTGAGCTATTATAGCACTGGAGTGTACCCCTCTGCTGCGGTGAGCTATTGTAGCACGGGAGTGTAGCCCTCTGCTGAGGTGAGCTATTGTAGCACGGGAGTGTACCCCTCTGCTGCGGTGAGCTACAATAGACTTATTCACTCGGGATCACTGACACTACATTAAGGAGCAAGTGTGTCAGCAGTTTTGTTTGGGTCATGGTTTATTGCATTTCAGGATGTGTAGCAGGACCTCAAGTTGTCACAGCATCTCCTCTCCCCCAGGTAGTGACAATGAAATTCTGCACAGATCATACCACATATGTCCTGGGGCAAAACTGCTTGTCTTTGTGCAACTCCCTTAAACCCAGTTGAGCCTCTGGGGCCAATTCAGTGGCTTTGGTCTGGGCTCTCAACACTGTGAGAGTCTCAGTAAATGGGCTCAGGAGACAGGTCCCGACCCAGGTCTGTACCCATTTGTTCTCTGGCCTATCAGCTTCCTCACATATTCCTATAGGCAGAGAAGAAGAAACTACGTGCCCCAAGTTTGCTCTCCTTCAGACTGAGGACATTCTCCCTTATATCTGGAGTTGGGGTGGAGTAACATGATGAGAAGAATGTGTTAATCCTGAGATTTGCCAAGAAAATACCAATTCAGCCATTTAGGGCCAAACTTAAAACAAGCTTTATTAAATATTCAATACTGACCAACAGATGATCTTTGGTCAGAACCATTCTCTGGAATTCCCCAGCTGAGCATGGCCATGAACCACATGTTGCAGGGTTATATAAGGACAACCTTATAGGCCACCATAATTTCCCATAAGGCTTTGTTATTTTCTAAAAACTACAATTCCTCTCATTTCAAGACATTGCCTGGTTCCTGGGCAGGTGAGTTTGGGCATTGCAAATGGCTCTAGTCCTGCTGTGGTCTGATGGCTTTGCCCCATGTAGTCTTCTCTAAACTGTGTCCTCTCATCTCAATAAGCAGTAAGTACTTGGATGAAGTGACCCCAGGCAGGAGCCATCTGTGGCCAGGCTTATTCCTATCAGCCAGAATTGAGAATATTGGGCTTGGGGTTTGCTTGGAGAGGCACAGCTTTTCCTTTCTCCTCCTCCTCCTCCTCTTCCTCTTCTTCCTCCTCCTCCTCTTCCTCTTCCTCCTCCTCCTCTTCCTCCTCCTCCTCTTCCTCCTCCTC
>NC_034597.1:8725081-8736572 GCF_900095145.1 Mus pahari | reverse complement strand
CCTCCTCCTCTTCCTCCTCCTCCTCCTTCTCCTCTTTTTTCTTCCTCTTCCTCTTCTTTTTTAGATTTTTTATTACTGTTATTATTTTACAATACAGTCATTACCCCTCCTACCCCCATAGGCCCTCCCACAGGTCTTCATCCCATCCCTCCTCCAAGAGGATGCCTCCCCCAACCCCCGCAATCCCACCAGACTTCTGCATTCCCTGAAGCCTCAAGGGTTAGGTGCATCTTCTCTTATTGAGTCCAGACCAGGAAGTCCTCTGCTGGATATGTTGGAGGCCTTGGACCAGCTAGTATGCTTCCTGGTTGGTGGCTCAGTGTCTGAGAGATCTCAGGGTTCCAGGTTAGTTGAGACTGCTGGTATTCCTATGGAGCTGCCCTCCTCCTCAGCTTTTTCCAGGTTTTCCCTAATTCAACCACAGGGGTCCCCAACTTCAGTCCGTTGGTTGGGTGTAAGTATCTTTGTCTGTCTCAATCAACTGTCTGTTGAGCCTCTCGGAGGATAGCCATGCTAGGCTCCTGTCTGTAAACACACCATCACATCAGTAATAGTGTCAGGCCTTGGAGCCTCCCCTTGAGATAGAACCCAATTTGGGTCGGTCACTGGAGCTCCTTTCTCTCAGTCTCTTCTCCATTTTTGCCCCTGCAGTTCTTTTGCACAGGAACAGAGTTTTTGACTGTGAGATGCCAACCCCATCCCTCCACTTGATGCCCTGTCTTTCTACTAGAGGTGGACTTTGCAAGTTCCCTCTCCATACTGTTGGGCATTTCATCTAAGGTCCCTCCCTTTGAGTCCTGAGAGTCTCTCATCTCCCAGGTCTCTGGTTCATTCCAGAGCCTCCCTCCTCCCCCACAAGATTGCATATTTCCTTTCATTCAGAGGCACAGATTTTCAATAACCCAATTGTTCATTGACTTTTCTGGGGTTTTTAATTCATCTATCAGGAATTCAGAACGAAAAATGATGACCACCATAAAAGCTGTAATCCCAATCAGAACAGAATTAAGATAAAAAACACAGTTTAAAAAAAAAAAGGAATTTATTAATGTTGTATTTAGTTAGCTTGTTGTGCATGACAGGTTTTGATTGGTTAAAAAGCAATGGAGGGATATGTTTTCCCGAAATAACCTGCTGGACCTGACATTTGGCATAGATGATCAATTACACTAAAATCATTTTTCCCTAATGCATAAATTTGGTGATTGTTTTTCTCTACCACTAACACTAGTGACCACCATTAAAGCCAGATTGCAGAGGACTCCCTAAATCAGTGAGTTGCACTATCAATATTAATTAACCCACAGTATGCATACCAGAGCCTGTCTCTCCCCACCTTCCACATTCCAAAGACAAAAAAGGTAAAACAAAGACAGTAAAAGCTAATGTCCCTGTGGGCTGTGAAAATTAACAGCAGGATGTGTTCTTTTTTTTTTTTTTTTAACCCCAAAGCCATTTTCAGTCATTACTTGAATTGCTACATAAATGCTAAGTACCCCTGGTTGGTTTATAAAGTTAATCCCAGCCCAGGAAGAGGCTGGCTTATTCACTGATCATGATCATTCTTCAGATCCTGAAGTAAAGCAGAAGGCAAACTTTGAGGCACTGTTGCATATCCAAAGCCGCATTTATTTTAAATGGCAGTAACAGCATCAGAGAAGCAGAGATTTTTTAAAAAGCTGGAAAAAGCATAGCACCCATCAGGACATGTGGGAAATGCACACAAGTTTAGACATGATCAGCTATCAATCACTGGAAGAATAAACATTCAGCAGGAGGTGACAGGGAGGCACACTAGAGGCAAAAGTAAGAAGGAAGAGAGCTGTGCTCAGTGATGGTTGTGGTGGGGTATGAGGTTGTACTGGGGTAACAGTGTTCAACAACAGGAAAGTAATTGAGTTGTCAGTTCTTGGGAAAAGATATTGTATCATATAATGACTTTAAGAGTCTATAACAGTTCCATACTGATCAAAAGCCTGTAGATGTGAATTGAGAAGTTTGGAATATGTTGTTAAGTCATTGCATCTCCTTGGTTAATTTTGAGTTTTATTCTGATAAACATGCTTCTTTAGTGTTTAAAGTGTCTAGGTGTGTGGGTGTGGGAGGAGTGGAGGATGAAGAGATGGCTCAGTGGTTAAGAGCACTGACTGCTCTTCCAGGGGTCCTGAGTTCAATTCCTAGCCACCACGTGGTGGCTTACAACCATCTGTAATGGGATCTGATGCCCTCTTTTGGCACATAGATATGCATGCAGATAGAGCACTCATACATAAAATAAATAAATGAATCTTTAAAAAAAAATAAAGTGGCTAGGTGGTAGTTGATATGTGTCAGGTTAGTGATGTACAGTCAACACCCACTGAGCAGGTGCTTTGTGAGCTCCTAGCACCTTAAGCAGAATGAGGCTACACTGTAAGAATTTACACTCCAGGAATGAAGCAGGAAGAATTAAGTGGTAGTCACTCCTCTACAATGAAAGATAACCATCAACTGAGGCTTCAGAGGGAAGCTGAGCCCAAAGTGAGTCTAGAATCAGTGACTTTGAAGTAGAGCTTCCTCGGTTTTAGGGTACATGGGTGAGTTTTGGAAATGGGGAAGAAGGCATTCATTCATGAAGTAATCACTAACATCTCTAGGAAACAACAAGGCAGAGGGGTAGATGAAGTCATAGCTGTATGCAGCACTAAGTGCTTTCCAGAAGCCCCAGGCACAAGATAAGCAGCCCCTACTCCGAAGAATCCCAGATCGGTGGCTTTCGGACAATTACAGCTTCAAACCAAGCAAAGATGAGATTCTGACAAAGTTCTATTCAGCCACGTTTGCCTAGTACACAATACTGCCGTGAATACATACCACCTTAAATGGCTCATCTTGTGATGTTCAAAAATGTGTATTAGGGAGAAGGCACTAGTACCCCTAGCCTAGACTTTACTTCCTTGTGCAGAGCAGAATGCACTGGGAAGTAGTAGCTGTTGTTCACATGTCGAACTCTGGGTGACTGGTCTTCAGAGTTCTCCAGCTTTCCTGAAGCTGCAGAGGAATCTGCTCACCAGGGAAGAGGAGGATCTTTAGACCCCACCAGTTTTTGGTTTTGTTTTAATATTGGGCCCTGTGAAGATGAACCATCAGTTCATACTATGTCTCTCAACTGTGGTTTTAGAGGACCACCTGTGGTGGTGAACACCTATAACTTCACAGCTCAGGTGATTGAGGCAGGAGCATAGAGAGTTCAAAGCCAGCCTAAATAATGAGACCTTACCTAAAACCAAACAGCTATATTAACAAAATTGCAGGTAGAGCTATGAAATATTTAGAATGTGGTACAAGCTTATTTAAAGACAATAAAAATACAGCCTCTTTGGAATAGGAGTGTGCCTCAGTGGTATAACGTTGTCCTAACAGTGATAAGGTCCCAGCTTCCTTTCACAGAACAAAAGTAAATAAATATGCACATTTAAACGTGACTAAATAAACTAGAGCAAGGAATGTCTTTCACACAGTAGGGACAAGATTAAGTGCTTGATGAGAATGGGCAGATGGAACAATGTGTGGCTCGTAGTTTATCCATGTAGAGGAAGAATACACATTTAATAGACCACTGTCACAAACTAGATGTACAAAGTGAAAGCATTCAACAAGATGTTTGTTTGTGTGTGTGAGCACATGCACATGCCTCTCTGTCTATCTGTATTTACCACACAGACACACATATATCTGCCAGCTTCCACTATAGGTCCAAAAACTCCTCCCCTTTCTTCCTCCTTCTCTCTCATGTCCAACCAAATAGCAATAGCAAGAAAAGGTCAAGTCAAGCTACATATATGGTTTCCTATTCAGATAATGATATGAAACATGAAGTCAGTCAACATTTAGGAACTAGAGATTTGGGATGAGGCTCTGTTGTCTTCAGTAATCTGGAGGACACGTGCAACATTCCTTTTTGACAAGTAAGCTCAGCATAACTTAGGCCACCTGTGTCACACAACTCTGAATTGTCCCTTGCCCAAATTCTGTGCATCCCTCACTACTGACTTACTTATTTTGCATGTGGCATGATGATTAAAAGATTATACATAACAATCAATGGAAAAAAGAACAAATTACTGCAGTTTAACCTCAGCGCATACACAAAAATCTCCACTCCTATTTCTAAGTTTTAATTCTCAGCCTTGCACACTTGCTATTCCATTATGGATAGAAAGAGAAGATTAGAGGAGTTTAGGAATTTCTGTGTGTTTTTCAAATGAAGTGATGCATCTGAGGAAGGAAGCTACACCAAACTCAAGGGCTCATTTGTAAACCAGAGGTGCCTTGGGCAACACAGGGCTCAATCCTAGTAAATGTAACCAAAAGGTATCAACCCTTCTAAGGTACCCCCCCCCATCTTAGTAGCTATAAATAGTTACTGACATAGTAACTATTTTTTTTTTAAAGTTTTATTTATTTATTATATGTAAGTACACTGTAGCTGTCTTCAGACACTCCAGGAGAGGGCGTCAGATCTTGTTACAGATGGATGTGAGCCACCATGTGGTTGCTGGGATTTGAACTCCGGACCTTTGGAAGAGCAGTCGGGTGTTCTTACCCACTGTGCCATCTCACCAGCCCCAACTATAAATCTATAAACTATAAATAACTATAAATCTGTTTGCTCTGGTGAATATCTCAATACGAGCATTATATCACACGTCCCAGGGAATCAGAACTTGAAATTACAACTTGAGTTTCTCCTGAGAATGTGGTACTTTTACGTCATGGTCAGTTGAGCCATTATAAGTCAGGTACAGTCTACTCTAGGCTGTTTTGCTGTGGACAAGCTGTGTCTTCTCACAGGAACCAATACAAGGATGTATAAGAGAATCAGTGCCTCATGAGTTGTCTGCACTAACAGGGGAAGGCTGGCGGGCCCTAGATTTCTAGGCTGTAGTCTACATCAGGAGCCATTAGAGCAAACAATGGATACCAGTAACTAAATAGAGAGCTGTCACAGTGAACCACACATGCATCCTTGTCTTTGTGAAGGAATGTTCTGGAAGCCAGTGGGCCAGCCAGGTATCAGAAAACCATTATTGTAAGCCAAATAACCAGCCAAGTCCCCAGCATGCTTGCTTGTGTTCAGGATGGGACCTGGGATTCTGGACAGACTCTTTGAACTTCTCTGGTATTCTGACCCAGCAACATTCTTCTGTCTTATAAAATCAGGTTTGGCTTTCTGACCTGTGGCACTTTGAAGGTCATGGATTACTGCTGGCTTTAAAAGAGTCAAGAACTCAGACTTGTGTGAACTCCTCACACCTTTCCAAATTCAACAAAGCTGACATTTATAGCTTTGTTAAAGCAGAGACACGGCATTTGACTTTAGATTGTTTGGACTGTGGAGTGTCAGTATAAATAGGTTTGATTGACTTTTGAATCTTGAACATCTGGAAGCAATTTATGGCATTCCAGATAGATTAAAGAGCATTTTAAAGGAATCTCACCAGCTTCCCAGACCCCTCCTGTTGGCCATGGTGAATAAAGTTTCAAAGAGGGTTTAGCTGCTGTTCCTCTTAATGTAGATGGTGGTGAAGTCAAACTCAGGCCAAATGCTTGGTGGGGGGATCCAGCAGCAAAGAGGTTTGTTTTGCTAAGAAAAACTAGGACCAGAAGTGACTTTGGCTCTGCTGTTTTGATCAGGGTGACATGAGAGGGAAAGACTCAGTCCACAGGGCACTCCTGCACCTAGACAGAACCCATGAACTCAGTCATTTCCTAGAGGTCAAAGGATAGACTTAGGAGAATAAACCACCCATGACTCTGCCACTGCACTCAGCAAAGCCAGGTAGGCCAAACCAGGCATGCTAGCTTTCATTTATTTGGCACTGTGGTGGTGTTATTCACTAGGGATACCCACTATGCACTAGGGGACAGACTCTGGGCTTCAGAGCAAGCACACAGCAGGGAACTGGTGGATCCCTCCTTGTGTGCATGTTGTGCTGAAGCAGAAAGATACTACGTGCCACACCTCATAAAACTTGTTCATTATTCACCCATCATTATGGTTAACCTACAGTGAGAGGATTTGTGGCCCATTCACATAGTTGGAAGCGGTAGAAACAGTGTGTAAATATTAGACATCTAGGTTAGAGCAAATCACAATATGGGAAACAAGGAACAATCCAGATGAGAGGTCATTTTATTGGATCTTTGTGAATTTCACATTATGTCCCTGTCCCCTCATACCCACCTTCCACCCTTGCAACCTCCTCCCAAAAGAATAAACAAAAATATTATTGTGGAAGCTGTAGTGTCTCAGTATGTCCCACAGTGTATTCTTTTGTCCACATTTCTTTACTTGCAGATATTCATTGCAATGAGTCATTGTTCTGATTTGAAGCCTCTGTCTTCTGCTACATTATCTGGTACTCCTCACCAGGAGTCCTCTCAGTTATCCTGTTGAAGCCCAGTGCCATGGACATCCTGCAACTTTGGGTCTATAGGACCAGCCCCTTCATGTTCCCTAGTAGTTCATAGATGGGATAGCTGTTTGGGTAGGCCAACACAACACCCTGGATCTGTGCATGGATGGTAGCTAAGCTGGTCAGCCTGCTAGATCTTCCACACCCACACCACCAGGGTGAGCTCTCTAGCGCTGCCCTGGCTAGCTCACCCAATACTATATCCAGATCTACTCTGCTGTCCAGGTGAGGGGCAGGGCCTCCCACATACAGCAGGTAGAGAAGAAATTGTTTTGTTTTGTTTAAGTCACCAGAGATGGTAAGAAATAGCCCAGCAAGGTAGGAATTTCCTTATTTAGACACAGAGAAAATGAGGTTCTGTATGGCTATATATCTAAGCACATCCTCCCCAGGGTTACCTCTTACCCCCATTGTAAATATGCACTACCCTGGCACTCAGGGTATCATAGGTAAAGTTACGTCCCAGTGCTTCTCTGAACCTCAGTTTACCTACTTTACAATGTCATCCAATAGATAGTCATAGGTGTCAAGGAATGTATGTAAAAATGCAGTTGCCTATAAGATGGGAAACATTGTAATGAACTCAGTGGAAACTATAGTTATAGCAGTTATTATTGGAAACTTTTCTGGAGGGTGGAGGCAAGAGGAGAATTTTCTCAGAAAGGAGATATGCCATGAGTCTCTATTCTAAACAGGAAAGTTGAACATCCATTATTAACTTCGGTGCCTGTGGTTGCAGAGAGATCGTCACTATACTGCCAAGGTCAGTGTGGCACTTCCTCTCCTCGATGATGCATGGGTCACTGTGGCCTTTCACTCCTTCTTCATCACTAAAGGAAAGTGATGAAGTAGAGCCAAGAAGGAAGCAAATTGGCCTAAGAATCATGTAAAGTGCAATTTAGCACACACATTCTGCTGCAGAAAACCACCTTTGTTTCATTATATTAATTTCTCAGGGATTTCTTTCTTGGGTTGGCATTTCACTGTAGAAACCTGTCCCCTTTTTCTTAACCTAATGAGGCAGTTTTTACATTTTAAGAACAATAGAGAGAAGCATGAAGAGTGATCAATTCTTTAGTTGAGATTTATGGACTGGAATCTGAAGCCTTGCTGCCAAACCCTGCAGATGACTCAGAGAGAACAGGAGGTAAAAACCTGCCTTGTTTTTAGTAAAAGTAGGAAGAAATCGAATTGTTGAGACAATGGGATGAAAATGTTCAACTGGGGACTTACCTTTCCTTCTACTTTGGGATCAGAAAAATCCACAGACAGAGGAGCAGCACTTTGATTAAAGGCTTGGAACTGACGGGAAAGGCTTCTCTAGAGCTTCTTGCTAACATGAATTCTGGCTGTTTTAGCCCTGCTCTGTCTCACCTTTTCCCACCTGAAGGTACAGGCTTTACAAAAAGATATCAAAAAATAAATCTCTGCTATGTACACAGGGTATGTTTTCATGGTCTGTATTTGATTAGAGGGGGGTGCATAGGAAACAAAGAGGGGTGGAGCAGGAGAGAAGTGGGGAGCTAGACATGTGGGGTTCTGTGGTAACAGCTGGAAATGGTCAGAGCAGAGATCAAACCTCAGTGGAAAATGGGCCCCACTTTAGACAAGCCAGCAGTGTGAGCCTGGTTGGAAGCAGTTAAGCTCAATATTCCCCCCAGCTTACTCATTCTTTGAAAACATTTTATTATGTTTATTTACATAGTATCTGTATGTATGCCACAGTTCATAGGTGGAAGTCAGAGGACAAATTACAGGAATTCATTCTTTCCAGCCACTGTGTGAGTTCAAGCAATTGAATGCATCAAGTTTGGCAGTGAGTGCCTCCATCAGCAAAGGAGCTGAAGCAGTCCCTTATGTGTTCTTTGAATTCAGCAAATACTAACATCCCTCCAGTGTGCTAAGACTTGTAAAAGCAATAGGGTCAGAGAGTTGACATGACACACACAACCTCAGAGGTAGTACACTCTGAAGTATGTGCACATTTAATGACTAAACTTGTGAGTTATTTGGTTAAAGTTGTACATTGCCAAAAGTTGGCTAAGGCCGAGAAACCTCTTTAGGATGAAAGCCAAGACTCCGTTGGGAAGACATGTCTTCTCACTTGCCCCATCTTTCACCATGGTTGGTCTGGGTGGTTGAACATTGGGCACCAAAAAGAATTCTGTTTTCCTGAGGCTTGGCTCACTAGTTACCCAGTCTAAAGTTGTATCAAGTGTTACCATAAATGCCATTAGATAGGAATACAGAAGCTGGAGACCATTGGCAGGTGGGTTTACTTTTTACATGTGGTTATTTTTTGTGTGAGTTTATATAGTCCCTCACATGCCCAAGATCTGCTGTACTGACTGAGGTCAGAGGACAACTTGTGGAAGTTGGTTATTATGTGGATCAAGGGGATTGAACTTGGGCTATTGGGGCCTGGTGGCAAGTGCTTTTACCTCCCAAGCCATCTCAATGACACTTTCATGAGTTTTACAGGAATTTAAAATTGGGTCATGAGCAAGTTAACTATATGTGAATCTTAGCCAGAAAGAAGGCAGAATAGTTGTGTATATAGCAATAGAAAGTGAAGGAGAGACAACCATGTTCAGAGGGGTGCTCGATTTGAAGAGAGGGAGATATTATCAGCGGAAGTCAGCTTTATGGTGACATTTTCCTGGTATGGTAGGTGAGTCTGGCTAGAGAATTGAGACTGTGTACACAGTTTCATTTTCTGGTCTGGAAATATTGTAGAACACACAGTGACATCAGCTCTGTCAACAGACAAAGTACAGTGGAGAGATCTTTCAAGCAAGTACTCAGAGGACGTTTCTGTGGTAATATTGACCTGAGACAATACTTGCCCTCTCCTCTCCTCTGTCTTTCCTTCCCACTCCCTTGCCTTTCTCTTCCTCACATCAGCCCATCCCCCATTCTTCCCAGCATGCTCACCATTCCTTTAGGGGACTTGCCTCAGAGTAGATCCCACAGAGTAGAGGTGAATGGGACACATTGTTGCAAATTCTATTTATCAGTAAGCAATTGAGTAGAAGTGTGTTTGAGAACTCTGAAGGTCATAACCCTTTTCATCCTGTTATGATATACTCATAATGCATGAGATGACACCTGCTTGCCAGCTAAGTCCTTCTTAAAATTCCTCCCTTTTTCCTCAGCCTAAATTCTTTAAGATTTGAAGCCCTGACCCACGACATCTTTCAGATTCTTGAACACCAACCAGGCAGCATACAAAAGCTGATATGAGACCCCCAACACATATACAACAGGGGAATGCTGGGTCTGGGTTTAGTCAGAAAAGGTGCACCTAACCCTCAAGAGACTGGAGGCCCCAGGGAGTTTAGAGGTCTTGTTTGGTGGGGGGGGGGGGGGGGGGGACATCCTCGTGGAGACAGGGTGACAGGAAGGAGGTATGGGATGTGGATCAATCGGTGGGTAGATAGGGAGGGGAATAAAATCTGGACTTATAAAAAAAAAAAAAAAAAAAAAAAGATTTGAAGCCCTGGAGGACAGTGTATCATTTCCCATATCCTGATCTGAAGTCAATCTAAAAAGATTGACTAATAATAAAATAACTAAGAGGTTGGATTTGTATGTGCATAAGTAATGAAAATGAATATAAAGACTGGTTTGGGATCCCAGGAGCTCAGGGATAAATGTGTTTGGAGGAGTGGAGGTGTTGACACCATGGTCAAGAAACAGGGGAGTGCAGAACATAGAAGAGGGGAGACATCTGAGGTGACCAAGCAATTAAAGGGTGACATTTACTAGCCACTACCCCTGCACATACAATCAGTGGCTGAGCCTGCCTTCCCCAGCAGTGATAGCATCAACAGAGGAGGAGACATGTGTGACATACTATTCTCCCCAGTTTTCCAGAAAGTTTTTTATATTTAATAGTCATGAACCTTAGAATTCCCATCAAATTCATCATGTTTTTGGTGTCAGTGGAGGCGTTGGTGATGTGTGCTAAGTCTCACAACTGTCTAAAGCTAGGGTTAACTCATCTGGGACAGCACACAGTCAAAGTTTTCCACTGGCTTTGTAGCCCTTTGCTCTGGACCTGGCTCTTTAGCCAGCTGACCCAGGACTTTCTTTGCTGTATGTGGCTATCAATCACTGTCAAGACTGGAGGAATTATATCAGATCCAGGCCCTGATAGAGAAATTACACTCTTGAGTGTTCTCCTTTATGCTACTTGACGGACACCAACTAAAACAACACAGTTGTGAGAATCTAATCCACTGTGTGATTGATTGGTTACCCATGTCCCCATTAGCGGCAATGATTTCTTCTATTCCTTTTAAGGTTGAACTTTGATTTCTTAATAAAATTTACTGCCCTGAACACTTCACTTCGTTGCAATTAAGAGCACAAATGAACATGAACTTCACTGTGGGACTCTGTAACGCCAGCTCTTCCATTGTGTTTAATCTACATACCAGACACATTTACTGCAAACATTTACGTCTTCAGGGTTACTATAGCGCAGACTAGATTTTCTGAGTCCTTTAAGGCTGCTATAAGGAGATGGGTTGGATTGAAAGGCTATGAGCCCGCCATTCTTACTCGCCAACTGACTTTCTAAGGAAGGGGTATACCGTGACAATGCTGGCATGTCACTTTGTTTGTGAAGTTATAGCAAAAAGGATTATTTGTGAAAGTATATTTCATCCTCCATAGTGTGTAACTATGCCTTTCTGTTTTCCAACTTATTGAGGTTATAATTAACGAATGAAATTATATATATTAAGGTGATCACCATGGTTTGGTAATGTATGCTTTCTGACATTTATTATTCACACTTACTGTAAGCATTTCTGTCTTCAGAATTACATTGCCAAATCATCTTATTTCTGACAAATTGAGTTACAGGTACATCTATTTCCTCACATAATTTCCTCTGTATCTGTCTGTATGTCTGTCTATATATCTGTCTGTCTGTCTGTATGTATGTCTGTCTGTCTCTCTCTCTCTCTCCCTCTCTCGCTATCTCTCTCTCTCTCTCTCTCTCTCTCTCTCTCTCTCTCTCTCTC
>NC_034597.1:8721548-8725060 GCF_900095145.1 Mus pahari | reverse complement strand
CTGCATTTCTGTGTCATCTGTGTCTCTCTCTGTGTGTTTGTATGTGTATATACATATCTATCTGTCTGTGTGTCTGCCTGTGACTATCTCTGTGTGTGTGTGTGTGTCTCTCTCTCTCTCTCTCTTTCACTCTGAGCATTTGTGTGTGTGACTGTCTGTCTGTCTCTGTATGTCTCTCTTTCTGTGTATATGTATATGTTTGTCTGCCTGTGTGTGTTTGTGTGTGTTTTCATATAAACATGTAAGATGTAAGCACCAAGTGAATTTTGAGTATAGAGCAGTCAGGTATGATTCCAGGGTTTGTTGAGCTGCATGGTGCTAGCCTCCCACACTCTGGGCCAACATACATCCCTATCCTGTCACCTCAGACCCTGCCAACTGCCATTACCCCACCACCACCACTCTTGTAATTTTCTCACTTCTCCTGTCAAAGCTCTGAACAAGAAGTGCTTCCTGTCCCTTGTGAAGAGCCAGGGAAAATGTTGAAAGTCTGGGCATGAATCTGTGAGCCAGGTACAGTGATGAGGAGGCTTGAAGCCCTTGGGGGGGGGGGGACTCTCAGGGGAGCATAAGTTTCAATACTGCCTTTAAAACTGATCACTTTGTGTTTTTATTGTTAAAATAACCTTAATTCACCAAAACCATGTTTTGACAAACACTCATTCTAAGATTATTGGAATCCATTTCTTTTTTTAATGTTAAATTCACAAGCTGTACTTCTATGACATAATTATTTAGCAGACACATAAAATGTGTATCTGGTCATTCTTAACTGGCCCATTTATACATGAGCCACATAAAATTTGCATTCTTATACCAGTGACTCATTTATTAGTAGTCATAAATACACTGGGCTGCCAGCCAAATGCACTTCAGTGTCTTGTAACCTGAGAATGGTCAGCAGGGATGTGAAATGGAGTTTGTGTATGCTTTAAATAACATTTTTTAAACACTCTCTTTCAAAGGGGGTTGGAAGTGAGTCAATTTTTTTTTAAACAGAGGAAAGAGGAAATTTTTGAGTGATGTATTAATAGATTCAGAAAGAATGTCTTTCTCTGAAAGTTTATTCTTGCTGTGGAGTTTAGGGGGAGAGAAAGGAAAGTAGGCGTCAGGATTGTTCTTTTTCATTATTTTAAAAAGAAACTACTTATAATAATACCATGAATATTTCTAATGGGTTTTCTATCCAAAAGAACTGTGTTTCATGGCTGTGTTTCCCTGAGAGCAGCAGAGGTTTGCCCATGGGTCAGAAAGGCAAAGGGGAACCTCAAGCACTGGGCAGAAGGTTAGACAGAGGTAATAAACAGCTTTGTGAATGTTGAGGAGAATTAATAACACCTTATGCTGTGGCGTATTGAGGAGATGTGTGATTGACACTGTTTAGAACGCCTCAGTGGCTCTAACAGAAGCCACATGTGAGGGAGGACACAGGGCACAGCTCTCCTTACTAGGGAACTGGTGCTTTGCAGGCCTTTAATGTGTTTCTTCTTAAACTCAGGAGTTACAGTCTAATGAGTTGCTTTAAAGTAAATGAGAAAGAATTCAACCAAAGACCAAAATAACACAAAACAAACAAACAAGAACTAAGTCTAGAGAACACTTTTAAACAACAAAAGCCTTTCAACTCTTTAGAGACTATTCTTTGTTTTTTGAACAATTTTTGGATAAAAGCCTCACATCCACAATATTACTTTCAAAGATGATGGATAGTTGTGACATTAGATGTATGTGTGATTCTTACATGAATTTCTTACTCCTTGATTCAGAAAAACGTGGGAAGTTGTTGTCCTTAGGTCAGCTTTCGTAACTGTCAAGCAAGATATAATTGTACCAACACCATCCTTTGTAGATCTATGCCTAGTGTTTTATCCACTGGACCTAGGCACTAACACTTTGTGTTGTTAAATAATAGAAGGGATGAAGAAATATAACCTCTGTATGCTATAGGGATCCAAAATAATTGTGAGTTTTTGTTGTAGAAATCAGAGCCTGAACTTGAGAGTTTCACATACTCAGGGGATGTGGCCACCACATGTATAACTTACAATTAATGTTTGAATTCTATTTACAGATTTAACTGAGTCTCTCTTGTTTATGTAGTATGCAAAATAGTAAATATACAACTTTTATATAAATAAACTTTGATTAAAATAAACATGGCTAAGAACATCTTCACAGAGGCAGTAGGATATGGAAATTGTGGAGGGAAATGGGCTATGTAAGGGCAGTCTTGCATCCTCTGGCCATGCCTTTCCCAATATTAGCCCCTTCTCTCCTGTATACACCTTTAAGCTAAATATAAGCCCTGTGAACTTGAGGATTATAGTTTGAAGAGCAATCCCAAGACCACAATCCTCCAAGCATCCTATCTCTTGGAGAAATGAATTATAATCCATGGCCCCTCAAAGACAATGTACAGAGATCTGAAAAGCTTTGTCTGATGGTCCAACAAGGTCCAAGAGAAGGCAGAGATGTTAGGTATATGGCTAGTAGATACTTAGTCCAAAAGCCCAGGTGGTAGAGCTGGGGTATCTCCCAGATAAATTGATAAATTCTCCTAGCTCATCAGATTCCAGCCAATTGGCCATTAGGCAAGATTGGGAGGGGGGCAGGCTTTTGAATTAATGATTGAGGTAGGAGTGCTGAGCTGATTTCGGGAGGTGCCAGGCCAGCTCTGGGAAGGTAATTCTGGGTTGTGTAAGGACTCAGGCTGCCTATGGGTCCTGAGCAATTAGATCAGGTGCTGTCCCAAAAGCTGGTGCCTATTTGAGGGCTATGCTCTTTTGGCTTGGCTGCCTTGTCTGACCTCACTGCGAGAGGATGCACCTAGCCCTAGAGAGACTTAATGTGCCAGGGTGGGGAAATACACGGGGGTAAGGGCTCTACTATCTCAGAGGAGAAGGGGATAGGGAAAGGATTTTGGGAGGGGGTGACTGGCAGGAAGGGCAGTGAACAAGATGTAAAGTGAATACATGAAAAAAATGTTTAAAAAAATTTACTCTAAATAAATAAAAGTCCCCATTAATAAAATCATAATACAATTATCTTAATTAAAGATAAAAGAACTCCAGCTGAGCAAGCCATGGAAGCAACACTCCTCGATCTCTGCCTCCAACTCCCAGCCTGTGTTCCTATCCTGACTCTCTCGGTGATGGAGTGTGACTGGAGAGTTGTAAGATGAAACAAGTCCTTTCTTACCAACTGTAATTTTTCACGACCATAGAAAAGTTACTAAGGCACCAAGCATTCCTCAGGACAGGTAGAATGGCGTTCTAGCAGTATGTCTGCTTTGTCAACACTTTAAACTTTGCTAATACATCTTCAGAGATGCGACCACTACAGATGCAGAGAAAGAGATCTCCTTCCTCTTCTCTCTCTGTTTCTGTCTCTCTGTCTCTCTCATTCTCTCTGTCTCTGTCTGTCTGTCTCTGTCTCTCTGTCTCTCTGTCTCTCTCATTCTCTCTGTCTCTGTCTGTCTGTCTCTGTCTCTGTCTCTCTGTCTCTCTCTCATA
>NC_034597.1:8678290-8721528 GCF_900095145.1 Mus pahari | reverse complement strand
ACACACACACACACACACACACACACACACACACACACACAGAGTATTCAATTGAATCTATACATTGCAATTCTTGATTACATTTAACTGAAGAGACGTGAACTCAGATGCTGTGTTTGGCTCTGGAACACTTACTTGCTAGCACTCAGCAGGGAGAACTTGCCTCATTAACTTACCTTGTGCCCAGAGACTTACACTTTTCTTTCAGACTTACTTGTGTTTCATTATCAGACCACCGTGTCACTACAAATCCCAGTATCTCCTGTGGCAAATGACTCTGTTTTTCTAAATTCACCATTTGCTGGGATTTCTGGAGGCACTGCAGCCATGAGCTTTACAGATTACTTACAGAAAGGAGCCTGGGAGTTATTGCTATCCATCGGTAATTAGGTAGTTCCAAGGAAAATAATAAAACTCTTTTGTGCCTGGGAGATCAGAATGGCGCACAGTGGCTCATACTAGTCAGCTGAGTAATTATGTAATTACACAAGAAGGGAAAGAAAGCCCTTCAGATTGTTTTTGCTAAGAGGCACTTTTGGAAGAGTTCCAGCCCATCAGGTACTTATGTAATTAGGTCAGAGCACAATCCATAAGGAAAGGCTGGAGGAAATCATTTTAAAAATGTTTATGTAAAAGACCCGAGTGGAAGAAGAGAGAGAGTTCTTAAAGGATTCGTCCAGTCTCCATACATACCAGCACACAAAGCACGCAGACTACACACAGTGTCACAGGCCATGGTACATACCAGTGACTCCACGTACTGCGTTGGAAGCCTTAGTACATGCTATTGAACTGAGATCATTCACATGTGGGTTCACAAGGGGCAGGATACTGTTTAGGGGTAATCACCATGATATACTTGGTTCATAGTAATTAGAGCCTCCCAGGCACTCAGTATGGTGGGTATTGGCTTTTCCCTGCTATTGCAGATGAATATCAAAGAATTGGAACTCAGTACCCAATATTCCAGCAGCAGCTCTCCTAACTGCACCACACTGCTCACCAGCACTTACAGTTTGAAATTCAAAGGATGCCATGCTTATATAGGCCAATATGTCAGGTTTTTAAATTTTAAACAGTGGCCATCTCAGGTCCCCTCTGGATTGACTACATGGTTGTTATAAATTGCTATACCTTGAAGAATGCTGGGTAACCAATGCAAATCACCTTTGAGAGATATACCAGATTTCCAGTGGAGGTATTTGTGGGGATTTGAAAGGACTCTGTTATGATGTCAGAGAATCTGTTTCATTATAAAGATTTGCTTGTTGTAGTTCTTTTAAAATGCTTGTAATTGTGTTGGCATTTCCAGGACAGTCATATGGAATTGTAAATCTTGTGATAATAGTCAACTAAGTTTCTCTAGTCAAAGACAATAACTTAGATTTCTTTACTTTTTATCTGACTGTTCTGCTTCATCTATCCATGCTTTTAAAGTTTTAAAGGATTAGGAAAATGTATTTCAGTTCAATTCTTCTTAGAAGGGGGAACAAAATACCCATGGAAGGAGTTACAGAGACAAAGTTTAGAGCAGAGACCGAAGGAATGATCATCCAGAGACTGGCCCACTTGGGGATCCATCCCATATACAGTCACCATACCCAGACACTATTGTGGATGCCAACAGGAGCTTGCTGTGAGGATCCTGATATAGCTGTCTCCTGAGAGGCTCTGCCAGTGCCTGACAAATAGAGGAGTGGGTGCTCTCAGCCATCCATTGGATGGAGCACAGGGTAATGAAGGAGCTAGAGAAAGTACAATGAAGGAATTAGAGAAAGTACCCAAGTAGCTGAAGGGGTTTGCAGCCCCATAGAAGGAACAACTATATGAACTAACCAGTACCCCCAGAGCTCCCTGCGACTAAACCACCAATCAAAGAAAGCACATGGTGGGACTCATGGCTCTAGCTGCATATGTAGCAGAGGATGACCTAGTTGGTCATCAATGGGAGGAGAGGCCCTTGGTCCTGTGAAGGTTCTATGCCCCAGTATAGGGGAATGCCAGGGCCAGGAAGTGGGAGTGGGTGGGTTGGGGAGCAGGGGGGAGGGAGAAGGGATAGGGGATTTTCAGGGGGGAAACTAAGAAGGGGGATAACATTTGAAATGTATATACAGAAAATATCTAATAAAAAAAAAGAAAAAGAAGATAAGGCTGGTTTAAAACTTTTGTTCATTGAAGATGTAACTGTCGTCAGTATAGAATGGATGAGCCATTCCTTTCAAAATGTGAAGTCTGGAAGGTCAGGCAAGAAGTGAATGGTGGAGCCCTTTAGGGTTGCCATGGCAGAACTGAAGTAGAAAGGAGTGACAGAGAGTTAGCAGGTATAGGAGAACTAGATAAAGGTCCTCAGGGGCATAATCAAATCTAGGCACACCCTAGAATTTATGGAACTTCATTTGAAATTGTCAAAAAGTTTGCCAAATTTGATCAAGGTTTCTAAGAAATTCAGTGTGGAATCTAACAGAGTGTGTGCACATTGGGCTGGCCAGTTATATAGTCTGGCACACTTTAGCATCCTTTTTCCAGCTGAGGTCCTTTTCTGGAGAGATCCTAGAAGTCTGTCAATGAGGCCATGAGTTTATTATGACCATACAAGCATGCTTCGTGTGACACTCTTTAGATGGCATGTTGGAACAATGGTGGAAGAATGGAGCCTTAGAGATTCCTTCCACTTCTCTCATGGTCATGCTGTGGACCTGGGTCAGGAAGGTGCTTATTTACACAGTACAGTGTACTTGCTTCTCAGTGCTCACGACACAGACTATTTGGTCATCTTGAAATGATTTGTATCTTACACCAAGACATCTCTCAGTGAGGAAACCTATGGCTAGTTACTCCAGTTAAACTTTACTTACTGGGTAGAGATAAAGCACAATGGCAGAGTGCTTGCCGAGCTTGCATGAAGTCATAATTTCTGTTCTTATTGCCAGGCAGCAAAACAAAACAACAACAAAAACACTAAAGCTATCTAAAAAATAATATTTTAAAAAGTTAAATATTATGCCTATAACACTAAAATGAAAAGATTTGTTTTAGAGACACGTATTGCTTCTATGTGCGTCACTTTGTACCACTATGACCATGTATATGACAAATAACTTGAAGGGAGAGACTTGTTCATGCTCAAGATTAACAGGATTCAATTCATAGTCTGTTAGCATAAGATCTGGGGGAGAAAGAATCATGGTGGTTGGAGCCTATGTGAGAACCTGTTCACCTCATGATGGACAGAAAACTGAGCAATAAGGGACTAGGTTTGGGTATAGTTCTCAAGGCCTGCGCATATTGATCTACATCTAGCAGGAGACCCCCACCTCTGAAAGGATCTACTGTGTCCCAAGGATCCCCACAAACTGGTAACCAACCCGTCAAGCACGAGCTGTGGTCATGTTTCACATTCTAGTCATAAAGTTGGCCACCATTCTAGAACACAAGCACAGAAACTCCATACTGTGCCCCATCCCAGCAAGGCACCAGTCTCAACCTTTCAGGGATGTCTGAGTCTCCTTCCTAACATTTCTAAATGATGTGCTCATTCATTTCAGCTTGTCATTTTAGACATTATTTGCTGATTTGGAGCTATAAGTGATAGAGTTTAGCCCTTCCGCATCACATTTCTCTGTCCATTGTCTTCCCTTCATTTGCCTGTATATTTTATGTTGCAATTCTCAATCGATTTTTCATATTTACGTACATGATAACTCACATGTGAAGGGATCATGTGCGAGGATATTTCTTTCTTGGGTACATTAGCTTGGTTCTCAGAAACCATTTCAACTTCTTCATACACAGCTTCTTTGAGTCCTAAGTGCCTACCGGTAGGAGATGGGAAAACTAGAGTATTTGCAATAAAAACAAACCTTTGGCTTAGCAAATGCTTGACTGTCAACAGAGCTTTGTTTTGTCCCTTATGAAGTTTAATGCTTTAATTCTCTCCAGTTTAAATTTTCTCTTACACTTTCCAGCTATTAAAACAACTTTGTTGGAATCTTTCACTTACTGCTGTCTCCTCTCCCTAGCAATCTAACCTTGTAGATTTATACCTTTTATTGGCTTAGGTAGAGATAAACGTGTATTCGTAGACATGTTGTGTTTAACAGAGTTGAGTAGGACTTTCTGTGTGGGGCCATGGGAAAGGAAGGAGTTGGGTTCTAAGAAAGAATGATTGCTTATCCAGAGGAAAAGCAGGTGTTGAGATAAGACAGCGCTTACACTACTTGCCAAGGCTCTTCATAAACAGATAAAGTACAGAGGAGGAATGGGAGGCTGTAACCACTATGGTAAGTATTCTATTTGTGAATGTGGGAGAAAGGAGATATTTCTGGCAATAAAGTAAGACTTGACATGTTAGCTTTAAGTACCAGGTCACTTGTTACAACTTTCAAAGAACTGTCTGAAAACATCTTGTATCTAAAAACTATGAGTTCAGCTTCTTTGAGCCCTAAGTGCTTACCTGTAGGAGGTGGGAAAGCTAGAGTATTTGTAATAAAAACAAACCTTTAGCTTAGTGAATGCTTGATTGTCAACAGAGCTTTGTTTTGTCACTTACTGCTTAACAAAATGCCATATCATACCCCATATATATGTGCAGCTCTTGACTATTAAAAGTGGTGCTGTGAACTGAGCCTGGGGCTTTGTGCTCTAACATTGAGTGCTATATCCAGCCCTGTAAAAAAATTAAATAGGAACTTAAGGAAGCCACAATACCAATTTGTTGTCATATACATATATGTATCAAATTCTCACCATCTACCCCACAGATTTGTGTGATTACATAGTGCTGCATGTTCACCTCAGTCAACATTGTTAAGTCTGCTGTGTTTATGAGAACAGTGAGGAACCAGAACACCTCTGGTCTATTGTAGTGATTGCTGGGCCATCAGTCAGATTTCTTCACTATGGTCAGTCAATGGTTTGCTTACAAGTTAGACTCACAAGCAGATTAAATTGCTAGTGTAGTGTAGTGTGTGTGTGTGTGTGTGTGTGTGTGTGTGTGTACAAACACATACATAGAACAGGAGATGAGTTAGAGTTAGAGTAAGTTTTGTTCATCTGTTCTCAAGGAGCATGCAGACATCATTCAACTGCATCTATCTATGGGACCATTCTTATGCTAAACCTGTTGTCTTGGAATAAGTGAGTACTTGAGCTGGTCTCTTATAGGATAAGAAACATTTTTGCAGTTTGAATGTAATGTGGAGATTTGCCCTCTTCTGTATAACTATTATCAGGTACTTGAGATGAACAATCTGGGGCCCACTGTACACAGAGAGTCACCACAAACTTGATTGTGGGATATTAGGGCAGAATTACCATGTAGGATGTAAAATGGACTGCTACAGGTACACAAGTATAGAACAGGATGGGAGAGTGAGAAAGTAGATGCTGAAATCATGAAAATAAAAGGAAGAAGGGAACACTAGAGCAACTGTGAGCATGAAAAGATGGAGAACATGAGGTAACACAGAGGAAAACCTTGGGGCACTGTCTTAGGGTTTCTATTCCTGCACAAACATCATGACCAAGAAGCAGTTGGGGAGGAAAGGGTTTATTCAGCTTACACTTTACACATTGCTGTTAATTACCAAAGGATGTCAGGACTGGAACTCAAGCAGGTCAGGAAGCAGGACCTGATGTAGAGGCCATGGAGGGATGTTCTTTACTGGCTTGCTCAGCTTGCTCTCTTATAGAACCAAGACTACCAGCCCAGAGATGGCACCACCCACAAGGGGACCTCCCCCGTTGATCACTAATTGAGAAAACACCTTACAGCTGGATCTCATTGAGGCATTTCCCCAACTGAAGCTCCTTTCTCCAGTCTGTGTCAAGTTGACACAAAACTACCCAGTACAGGCACTTACAAGAGGAACAGGACACTGTGGGCATTGCTGGTTCATGTATGCATGCCTGCATTGATGGTGATCCATTCATTGGGAGCTATTGGGCAGGAAAAGCACTCATCTGTAGACATGGGCAGGGTAAGTTAACTATAGGCTAGAAGTAGGAAAGCAGACAGGGGAATATTGGCAGTGTAGGTCTAGACTCAAGAAAGAACAACAGGGCTGGAAGAGCGTCTGCAATGGAAAAAGAACATCGGCCAGTAACCAATTACTCATAAGTGGTTCAGTTCACTTGGCACCATACCACCAAGAGTGATTTGAACTTTATCAACAGAAGATGATGAAGTGATTTACATTCAGTCTTACGACTCTTGTCATGGGTCCTAAGTAGTAGTTGTTTCTTGACCTGTTCTTATTGGGCCCTAGTAGCAACTCTTAAATCATTACCAAGCCTTTATAGTGAAGAGAGTCATACAGTTAAAGATAACATTGAGATAAAAATAGCTCCTACTCTGAAGGGTGGTGAGGATTCAGTGAATGTAGTATTTTAAGTCATGTAGGAAGTCTCTGGGACCTGACAGGTTCAGTGAAATTTCTGCAACTCATTAGGGGTTTTGGGATTGCTTTACTTTTTGTTTTTATACTCTCCTTTAAATAATCAAATTCGGCATTTTAACAGATGCTGAGAAAGTGTTCACCAAAGTGAGTACCGGCAACATCTGTCTTGTGGAGCAATTAGGTATATATCCAGAAGCTAGTGAGTGGAGAGTTGCGAAGACTTATGCGTGGATCTTATCATGTAGGGTCCTGTGCACTTTTCCTTCAAATCTATTCATTCCACAGATTTTACTAGCTACCCTCTCTCCCTTCCTATACTGAATATACCTGCTGCTCTCACCACAGACCTCCTCTCAGAGTCCTGGCTTCCTGGAGACACTTAGGAATCCAGGCCAACAATGGTTCCTAGCATTTGACTACATGCTCACTGAAGAGAAAAGAACACACTTCCTTGGACACCATTTCACTGACCAATCTTATCAAACACTTATCTTAAATTAGGCAGGGTATGTGAAATTGTACATTGCTAGATAAGTAAGGGAACACAAAATATGTGTGCATTAAAAAAGAAAATCCAAACAGAAGCAATCTATGCTCTTGACCACCATAGTAAACTATCTCCCAAATTCTTTTTTTTTTTTTTTTTTTCTTTTCTTTTAGGCCCAGGTGTTATTTTCCTTACATGTAGGATGATTCGAAAACACAATACAAGGGCTTTGGCACTGTGGGGGAGGGGCGTATCCCAGGCCTCTCAGAGTAAGAGGATCTCAGTCTTCTTGTATAGTGAAATTCAGACCCAAAGGCTCTAAATTTCTGCATCAGTCATTCGGTAGGGCTTGGGAGTAAAGCTAAAGCCAAGGCTACCTAAGTAACAAGCCAAAGTGACATGAAGCCCACTTTCTGTGCTCCAACCATGAGTTTCCATCCCAAACCAATGGAAGGCTATTTCACTTGTTAGGGCTCAGAGGGACAGTCAGTTCTACTCCTTCCCCTCCTCAGGAAGCCACCTTGGTGATATACTTGATTCTACCCATTGTAAGTGGTGAAGGGATTGGCCTGGTCCCAACCACTATGGGGAGGTGGAAACAGCTCAGGAAGTACAGTGTATATTAGGCCACAAGATGGGACAGATGATGTCATCAGAAGCATGTGACTTGTGGGAGCAGTAGCTAAACTTCTGGGCAAACTAGTCCATGCAATGCAGGCAGGTAGAGGGGTGGGCAGTGCTCATTGTTTTTTTTTTTTTTTTGGCATTGATAATGTCTACAAATTCAGGCTTGAGAGATGTACCACCCACTAGGAAGTTATCCATGTCAGGCTAGCTTGCCAGCTCTTTGCAGGTTGCTCCAGTCACAGAACCTCCATAGATCCGGGTGCACTGAGCCACCCCATCAGAGACATTGGGTTTTAGCCATCCCCGGAGCTTCTCATGTACTTCCTGCGCCTGTTGAGGGGTTTCAGTCTTGCCAGTCCCAATGGCCCATACAGGTTCACAGGCCAGGGCCACCTTGCTCCAGTCCTTCACATTATCTGCGATGACCTTGGTTTGCTCAAAAACAGCCTCCTCAGTGATGCCAGCTTCCCTTTCATCTAGCTTCTCCCCAATTCAGGCGACCACTCCAAGTTCCTCTGCTAGGGCATGGTTCACTTTCTATCCAATCAACTGATCTGGTTCCCCAAAGACATGTCTTCCTTCAGAGTGTCCCGACCTAGGTGACTCCTAAGTCTTTGATCATGTCAGGGCTGATTTCCCCAGTGAAGGTCCCATTGGTCACTTTGTAGCAGTTCTGTGCAGCCATGGGAATTTTGGGATCCAGCTTCTGCCTGGCAAAGTTGATGTAAGTGGTTGGCGGTGCACAAACTCCCTCAGTACCTGCTGGCACTTTGGCTTAGTTTAGGGTACAGATGAGTTCTCCCGGACACCTCTTGCTTCGGTTCATCTTCCAGTTGCCCCCAACGAAGAACTTCCTGGAAGGTGCCATTGTACTAAGCTCAAATCTCTGAAGGTCAGTACAAAAACCTATCTTCCAAATTCTATGATAAGTCGTTTGAACCTCAAATGTTAGATACAACAGAGAAAACATGCTAGCTTTTGCAAACAAGAAGATACAGTATTATGAAATAGATAGCAGCCACACACAGAAGGAGAGATCAACCAGTTATGTTGTAAATACAGGTATTTCTTTTACAACCTGGCCTCTGTGAAGAGAGCAGGTAAAATGGCTGAGATGTGATATATTGTTATAGTTAGAGTTCTTTGCTGGGAAGAAACTCAATGAACATAGCAACTTTTATAAAGGAAAATATTTAAATTGGGCTGGTTTACAGTTTCAAAGGTTTAGTTTATCATTGTCATGGCAAGAAGCATAGCAGCATGCAGACAGACATGATGCTTGGGACAGAGCTGAGAGTTATACATCTCCATCCACAGGCAGCAGAAAGAGACTGCCTGCCATACTAGGCCTAGATTAAACTTATTCGGCCTCAAAACACTCTGCCACAGTGACACACTTCTCCCAACAAGGCCACACCTCCTAATAGTGCCACTCCCTATGGGCCAAGCATTCAAAGACATGAGTCTATGGCATAGAAAAAGAGGCATGATTTAGAAGAACTAAGGTGAATTAGAAACAAACATCAGAAAATTCATAAAGGACATAGAGCTTGGGAATCTAACAGACAAGATAGATTGAGCAGAGACCTTAGCCATCTTCAGGGTTGCTGGATTCAACCTTCATTAGCATGCTTATTGGCTGTAGTTTGGGGCTTTTCTATAAAATGAGTATGAAGACACACATAGACTGTAACTCACAAACCTCATGGCCAAAGGCAAAAAAAAAAAAAAAAAAAAAATAAAAAAAAAAAAACCAGGCAAGCGGAGAGACTTTATAGGCTTTAGGAAGCTGAAATGCATGTAGATCTAGGAAGCCTAGCTTACTGGTCTCATGTGAAAATAACTTAGGATACTCTTGATAGTGTGGTAGTTTGGGTCCTCAATGTCCCCCCAGATCTACATCTTCAAGGCTTTGTCTCCATAATGTGGTGCTCTTGAGAGAATGTCAATTCTTGAAAAAGTGAAGCCTAATCACTGGGGACACAGCATTGAAGGGATTGTACAGATGCATCCCATCTTCTCTCTATCGCTACACTTGGCCAGAGCACAGGCAGCTAAGATTCACATCTTCCTGCCATGCTATGCCATCTTAGAGCCAAAAATCAGGAGCCATTAGTCATGGACTTAAGTTTCCAAAACTGTGAGCCAAATTAGCTGTTTACATGTTTGTATTGTTGTAGCAGGAAGCTTACTGGCTTCAGGGTCACAGTTCATGTTAGCATTGGAGGACTGCTTCTTTCCAGGAGCCTTCATATTATTCTCCCCATAGCTTCACTCCCCTTACCTTACCTTCCCTCCCCTTGCCCCTCTCCTCCCCTCCCTTTCTCCCCTCCTCTTTCCTTTTACATACACACACACACACACACACACACACACACACACACACACACTGGTTCCTTGATACTTTATTGCTTATAGGAAAAGAGGCCCCATCAAAACTCTTTCTTCCCTTTTGAATCTACAAACAATTATGAGTGTAAACTTGAGCACTTCACTCATACTAAGACTTTATTCTGAAGGACACTTCTTGTTTCTACTTTATATAAAACTCAATTACTTATCACAAGATAGTAAGCTTTCTAGGGTAAGGACCTGGGTTTTGTTTTGCTTGTGTTTGCCTCCTATTTAATCCACAGTAGTTTTTTTGTTTAATGTGAATCACTGTAAATGGTTTAAATTGAATTGAATCAAATCAAATGGAATCCTTGGCAGATATCATTAAACTCCAAACACAAAGCAGTGTGCGGACATTCCAGCTGGTAGCTTGCTTAAAGAAAATAAGAAGACTGTAATCTATAGAGAGAAACAGTTACACCACTGTTAAGATGACTTGCAAGCATATAAGAGAAAATGTGACCTTTACCACCACCACCTCTGTATTCATGTTGGTAGACTGCTATTGGATTAGTAGGTTGTGAGTCATTGCTTCCAATGCCAGAAAAAAAAATGTTTAAAGCTTCAATGGAGAGCCAAGGAAAATGAGCCAAGGCTTGAGTTTGTGGGTACATCTGCTGTCAGTCACTGACCCAAGGATATGGCGCTAACACAACGGCACATGAAGCATTCCTCACACATCTCACAATACTTTCTTCAGATTCTAAAGTAAAGAAAAACAAACAAAACAAACCAATAAGGTGTCAGGGACTTTCACAATTCTATTTGTAAATGTCTCCTAAGATTTCACGCTGAGAAAGGGGCAGAACCTTCCAAGTCTTGAAGGGGTTTGGTATTTTCACAGAGACATTACTCTGGTGTTCTGGCTCAACTCTATTGCTATACTAAATGGACAAACAGAGACTTGGCCGGGAGTGAAATGGGTATTCAAAGAACTGTACTCTATATGGCTGAAGTGTAGCCTCTTAGACACAATCCTAATTCAGTAACTCATAATTCACTGTATTTATGCACAGAGACCTGTGAAGGAACAGAGCTATGAGTGTGTTAGTGTGTGGTGTGTGAATGGCTTCTTGAGAAACTGGTTGTGTCTTCCTGGAGAAAGTCATCTGTGTGCAGTCATCAAAGCAATGTGAGGCAAAGCATAAGAGGACAACAGGGAAGCCCAGGATGCTTCTGCCAGGGATGCCTGTACAGGCCCAGTGAAGAGGATGATCTGTGCCTGCCGAGACTCCTTGTCCAGTCTGCCTGTGGATGGAGGTAGAAGGCTGCTTCAGGCAAAAGGCACAATTGTGGGGAGCCCCCCTGAGGTCTCCATTTCAAGATGGCGCTGACATCTGGTGATCGCGCCCAGTAAACAGGGTCCTGCGCAGGCGCCTGACATTCTCCTTGTCCCTGGAGTTATGTAAGCATTATATGTCATCTGGTGTGATTGACTGCAGCCTATCAGGGAGTGCCATGTCCTAGGCGGAGACACTCTCCTATATAAGGGGTGTGCCATTTCTGGTCGGGGTTCCCCCCATCCTGTAGGCTTATGCTCTCCCTCTCAAGACTCATTAAAGCCTTGCTGCAGAAGGATCCTGTGTGTGCCGCGTTGTTCTTGCTGGCGAGACGGTAGCGCGGGACACACAATGTGAGCAAAGGCAGGGATGCTCTACTTCTCTGGGGAAAAACAAGTAGAAGGAATCTGAGAAGCCAGGATACCGCAGGTGCTAAAGGGGACAAAGCCACAAGGGAGGAAGTGTGCATAGAAAACTCTGACTGCAGAAGAATTTTGCCCAAGGCCAGTCTGTCCTACTTAGAAATCTGCAAAGAAAACCCACATTATTTATGTGCTGTGACCAGCAAATGTTGAAAGCCAAGAGGAGCTAAGAGTTATTGAGCTAGTTCAAAGCAATCTCGATTATTGAAAATGAGTAAAATTGAATTCCACTTCCTACAGAGTCATTTATTGAGAGACAGAAGCAATTAATATTGAAAATAAAATAATTGTGAACTTCTGAACTAAATTACCATGCATGCATAATGTAGTGTCACGTCAGTCTTTGAATGCTTCCCACATTAGGAACTGCAAGGCTGGTCTGTAAACCACAGCTTCTTTCAACTTTAGCATTTCTTTCTACTCCCTTTTCCAGAAAGAGGGTCCCAAGAGCAGCAAAACCATTGTTCAGGGTTTAGAATACATATCCAGGTTCGGGTTTGGGAATTTGATGTGTAGAGTTATGCTATCTACTGACAAATTTAGAAAAGAAAGAAGAAAAATAAGAAGCTAATGAGGCATCCCTGGGCTCACTGACAGGAAGAAACCATTGTATTGCTCTTTATCTATCACTGCCATGATGAGTATTTGCTAAATGAGTCATCTATTGACAGGTACCATTGTACACCTGGTGATTGTACTGAAAGCCTCGAGAACTCAGCTTGTAATGCAAAGACAGCTCCCAACTGATTATGGTTCAAACAACTGAGGTTTTTGCCTTCGACATGGGGTAAAGACAGCATATACATGGTAGAAAACACACTTATGAATTTGTACTATCCTGGGCTAGTGATAGTCTCTCAAAATGTTTCATGGTATCCAGTCACATCTGTTGTGGATGGGCCTGGTGCTGTTTGTATTTTGATGCTAATTCTGCTCTCCTGGGAGGGGTTGCAGACAAGGAATGAGTCCCATGTACTCAGTTGACTTCTTGTGAGCCAATCCCTTAATGAATAAAGGAACCAATCACTGTTCAAGTAGAAGGGATTTCTGGGTTGGATGGAGGAAGAGATAAAGCAAGAGAGAGTTGCATCCTTTTGTGTGGAGATAGACATGAAGAGAAGATGTAACTACAAGTGTCTCCTGGTTTCAATGGTGGATTCGTCAAGATTTGCCACTGGAGGATTTAGATTTAATAAGGCTTACAAGATTAGGATTTTAGTTTCTGTGCCCAACGATTGAGTTTTTGAGTTTTTGTCGTTCCTGAGCTAAGTTCGTGTTGTTTTCCTTCATGCAGTGGCTTGTCCAGGTTCAAGAGCGAAAGGTACAGGGGCAAAGCATGTGATTGCTGAGGTGCACCACAAAGGCCCGTGGGGGATTTGAAGCACAGGATTGGCATGGTAATGACCCACCAGTGGGGACTGGGCAAGCTGGGTGAAGACATTTGGAGAGCTCCAGACCAGAGAATCTCCACAAGATAATAACAGGCCGGCCAGACCACTGTGGCTGAGAGTAGCAGGGCACAAGCACAGGAATGAACCAGTTTGTGGGCCAGTTGTTTGTTTGTTGGTTGATTGGTTGTTTGTTTGGTTGTTTGTTTGGTTGGTTGGTTGTTTTCGAGACAGGGTTTCTCTGTATAGCCCTGGCTGTCCTGGAACTCACTCTGTAGACCAGGCTGGCCTTGAACTCAGAGATCTGCCTACCTCTGCCTCCCAAGTGCTAGGATTCAAGGCTGCACCACCACTGCCACCACTGTGTGTTTTGTGGTTGTTGTTGTTGTTGTTGCTTTAATTAGATATTTTCTTTATTTACATTTCAAATGCTATCCCCTTTCCTAGTTTCATCTCTGAAAATCCCCTATACCCTCCCCCCTCCCCCTGCTCCCCAACCCACCCACTCCTGCTTCCTGACCCTGGTATTATTCTATATCTGGGCATAGAATCTTCACAAGACCAAGGGCCTCTCCTCCCATTGATGACCAACTATGCCATTCTCTGCTACATATGCAGCTAGACACAAGAACTCTAGGGGTACTGGCTAGTTCATATTGTTGTTCCTCCTATAGGGCTGCCGACCCCTTCAGCTCCTTGGGTACTTTCTCTAGCTCCTTCATTGGGGACCCTGTGGTTTGTTTTTAATATTTACTGCAACACACAGGTCCCAGAGAGCCTGAGTCACAGTGCTATATCAAATGACTCTGCCCAGCTGTCAGGTGAATGTGAGTGTTCTGCATATGTTTAAGGTGGGCTTTGGCAAAAGCGTGATACTCAGTTGGGTAGCTCTTGTTTGTTCCGTTGCTTTACATACTACCACACATGAGGATACTTTATGAAGAAAAGATATTTGTTGTCCAGAGTGACGGAATTGGAAGAGCAAGACTATGGTGCTGGCAACTGGTACAACCATGGTGAGATGTGAGGTAGATATATAGATGTATGACGGAGGAGAGAAAGGAGGTGGGGAGAAAGAAGAGATGGGGAGAGAGGAAGAGAAAGGAAAGGAGGAGGGACAGAGGGGGAGAAAGAGAGGGGAAAGAAGTGGGGGAGCGATAGAGATATAATAAGCCCCAGAGAGCTTACTCCACAATGACATGTACCCATTCAGCTCAAAATGCAATTGTCTCTACATCACGGTGGCAAAGACCTGTCAACATGGGTTTTCAGGATGTACGCATACCAGAGCAAGTGTATCAGATGCATTTTCAATTGCCAATGAGTTTGTAGGGCTGCTCTCATCTCAGTTAAAGAAACTTTAGGCATAAAAAGGCTGTAACCATACAAATCCCAGAGGAGCCATTTAAGTTTGCAGGAACACTACAATTTCCTGAAAATGTTATTTCCTGACACACATATTGCTTTTGGAAGCAAGTTGTCTTGTGTAGGTTTCCATAGGAGTACAATTTGTGATGAGGCTTAGGGAAAGGCTGATAGGGAACATTGAAGAGGGGTGAGGCTTAAAGGGGGTGAGCAATATGAAGAGTAACTGGTTCCTCTTGCTGAAGAAATCTGAACTCTGTCCACAGTACATTCTAGAGTTACTAGAGCCAGAGGCCTAGACACTGGCATACTTGAGTCTGTCTTAAAGTGGTAAAGGTCTAGCAACACATAGGAAGAGCCCTTCTAGAATCTTCCAACACCATGTCTTAGGGTTCCATTGCTGTGAAGAGACAGCATGACCACTTTTGTATGGAAAGTATTTAATATGGCTTTCTTACAGTTTAGAGGGAGAAACAGTGTGTGCAGGTCCCATACCCTCTGGAACCCAGGTCTTCACACTACAGGCTTTGGATACATAAAGTGGGATAGTTATTGACTACATTGTATTCCTGTTTTTTTTTTTTTTTTTGAGAAGCTAGGACTCAGGGCTGAGGCTGTAGCTAAAAGACCAAGTTTGATTCTCATCACTCACATGACGACTCACTACTGTTTGTAACTCCAGACCCAGATGATCTGATACCCATTTCTGGCCTCTGAAGGGACCAGGCATACAAGTGGTGCACAGACATATATATAAGCAAAACACTGATACATACAAAAAAATTAAAAACTAAAATAAATAAAATAATTTTCATGTTTATAATTTTACATAATTTTACTTCTGAACAAATTTTTAATCAAATAAGTAGAAAAGTAATCAACCACAAGTCTTACCTGCTCATAGCTAATGAATGTCAGCATTTGGGCACTTAATCTGTCATACTGTTGATACACATACATTCCAGGTATATTCCAGGTATACGGTAGATAAAAACTTACACATCATTTTACAACCATTTCATATATATATTTATCCATGTGTGTATATATATATATATATGTATATATATACATATATATACATATATATATATATGGATAAATACTATGTCTCAGGATCTTTTACATTTTTATAATATAATTTTAATATTTAATTACTCCGTTGCCTCTCAGTTGGCTTAATTCAAGCCACTCTTCATATGCACTTAATTTGTTTCCATTTTTCACTTTTATAAATACTATGAGATTCCTGTTTCTTTCCTTACTTTAATTATTTCCTCAGGGCACACTCCTAAAAGTGGAATAGCTTTCTTAAACTCCTGCAGCTTTGGATATATGATGAAAGTGATTCAACCCAAGCCCATGCTGGCGTGGCTTTCCAGTGGCAGGAGACATGTGTCATCTCCCCATACGTCAAGTTTACTAGGCACTGGTTTTTATTATTAGCACTGTCAGGTTAGCAGTAAAGGAGTGGCTGGGTCTAGGGCTCTGCAATTTCTATCCTTTGTGAGACTAGAATGCATATTTAATGATGCTTTAATATTCATAATGTTGCATTTAAAATAAAAGTAGAAACAAAATCAAATTTGGAGGAAATGGGTGCTTGTAGGAAATGCAGACACTGAAGACAAACTTGAAAGTCATCCTGTTGACAAATGAGATTCTACATATTACAGAAAAAGCATACTGTGCCAACAGGAGCAAGAGCAGTTCTGTGCAGACAAAGCAGAAAAGGTAAGAGCACTTTGTAATCACTGATGAGAAATTTATTTCTAGGAGAAGTTTGTAAGTAGGTTGGCTTCTTTCTCTCTTTAAGATCTTAGTTTTATGTATGTATGTGTGTAACTGTGTACATGGAAGTGTAATAAATGCCAGAGGAGGGCCCTTGATTCCTTAGAGCTGCTGTTACAAGCAACGAGGAGCTGCCAGATGTGTGTCTGAGTACCAAACTCAATTTACTGCAAGGGCAGCAAGTGCTTGTCAATGCTGACCCTTCCTTCTAGCTACACACCCCCACTGAGCCAGCCTTCCATCCCACATGCCTTGCCACTGAGCCAGCTTTCCAGCCCACACCCCCTGCCACTGAGCCAGCTTTCCAGTCCACACCCCCTAGGACTTCTTTTGCAAGTGTTTATAGTGGTAGAATATATCACAGCATCCCCCACAAACTAATAAATAATTAAGTTAAATGGGGATAAGACACGTGAAGGACTGTGTCAAACACAGGAACACAGAATTCAAAAGAAATTTGGAAAATGGTCTAGCCCCAACCCAATATGTAGTTAAAATAGAGAACTGGAAAGGAAGCCAAGTACTGGGAGATCCATGTTACTCCAGTGAGTAACAAAGTCAATGAATTTAAGCAGAAACATGTTTATATATGTATGTGTGTATATATGTATATATGTATATATACATATATATATACATGTATGTGTCTACACATGTATACATGTACCTATAAATATATGTATATATATTATACATATTTATAATTTCTTTCCTTTTTTCCTTCCTACCTTCCTTTGTTTTCTTCCTTCCTTCTGTCTTTCTCTCTCTTTCCCTCTCTGTCTCTTTCTTTCTTTTACATCCCAACTGCAGTTTCCCCTTCCTCCTCTCCTCTTAGTCTCTCCCCACACCTCCTTTCTCCCCTACCATTCACTCCTTTTCATTTCTCTTCAAAAAAGAGCAAGCCTCCCATGGCTATCAACCAACCATGGTACATCAAGTTGCAGTAAGACAGGATACCTCTCTTGTAATGAAGCTGGACCAGGCGACTCAGGAAAGGGTCCCTTAAGTAGGCAAAAGATTCAGACAAAGCCCCTACTCCCACTGTTAAGAGTACCATAGAAAACCAAGCTATATAGAACTGTTACATATGTTCAGAATGTCTAGGTCAATCTCATGCAGGGTTCATGGTTGTCAGCTCGGTCTCGCTGAGCTGTATGATTGAGGTTGATTGAACCTTTGGGTTTTCTTGTGGTGTCTTTGACTCCTCTGGCTTCTACAGTCCTTCCTCTCCTCTTACTCAGGATTTCCTACCTCTGCCTAATGTTTGGTAATGGGTCCCTGCAATTATTTCCATAATTTTCTGGTATTAAGCCTCTCTGAGGACAGTTGGGCAAGGCACAAATGTGAGTATAGCAGAATGTCATTAAGAGTCATTTCTATATTAGGTCTCTGGGCTATTCAGCCTCTGGGTCTTTGCCACCCAGAAAGCATCAAGGGTGAGGCTCCTACTCATGTCATGGGTCTCAAGCTGGACCAGTCGTTAGGTGGACACTCCCAAAATGTATGCATCATCTTTATCTAGCACATCTTGTATGCAGGATAAATTGTAGGTCTATGGTTTTGTTGCTGGTTTGGTGTATCAATCCCTCCACTAGAAGTCTTGCCTGGTTACAGGGGCAGAACAGTTCAGGCTCCATATCCCCCATTGCTAGGAGTCTTAGCTAGGGTCACCCTTGTAGATAACTGGGAGTCTTGATTCCACTAGGGTTATAGCTCATTCTGGATGTGCTCTCATTTCCTGTTTTACCTCCCAGTAATTTCTCCCTACATCCTCTCCCCACCTGATCCCTCCTTTCCCTGTAGAGCAAATATCTTATTTATTATATGGATGCATCACCTATCAATCAGAAAGCCAATGACTTAAGGCTTAGGCAGGAAATGGAAGGTGGGATGCCTTGGAGGAGAAAGGATTCTAGAATAGAGCCAGGAACAGGAGGTCCACAGGAAAGATATGACAAGACAGATACATGATACCTGAGCATAATCAAACATGTGGCAGAATGCAGATTAAAATAATTGGGTTATTTTAGATCTTGTCAACGTAGAGCCTAGCTATATGGCCAAAGTACTTGTAAGTGTATTTTGAGTCTGAGTCTTATTTCTGGAAGCATGGGTCTTGGAAAAAAGACCCAGAGCTTATCTACAACACAATGGTACCCAACATAGGGCACATAACTCATGACCCTGAGATTAAGAGTCTCCTGTTCTACCAATTCAGCTAGCTGGGCAGCATATTCATGCCCCCATCTGTACACAACCACTCCATCCACCTGTGACGTCTATTCCATTTCTTCTTCACAGGGAGGAGATTCATGTACCACCCACACCCTGTGAACCCCCCCCCTTGTTATGTAGCTTCTTTGGCTCTGTGAATTGCAACATGGTTATCCTTTAATTTACAATTGATATCCACTTATACATGAGTACACATCGTGTATGTCTTTCTGAGTCTAGGTTATCTCTCACCCAGGATACTTTATTTTCTAGTTCAATCTATTTGTCTGTAATAGATATATTTCAGGATGTAATATTCCACTGTGTACATGCACCATTTTCTTTATCTATTCTTTAGTGGAGAGACATCTAAGATGTTCTGGCTATTATTTATAAAGCTGCTATGAACAAAGTTGAGAAAGTGTCCTTGTGGCACGATGGAAAATCCTTTCGATAGTATAGCTGGGTCTTGAGGTAGATGGACTCCCAATTTTCTGAGACACTACCATATTGATTTTCCAAATGGCTGTACAAGTTTTCATGCCCACCAGAAATGAAGGAGTGTTCCCCTGTTCCACATCCTCGCTAACATTAGCTGTCATTTGTTGTTTTGTCTTAGCTATTCTGATGGGTGTAAGATGGAATCTCAGAGTCATTTTGGTTTGCATTTCCCTAATTGCTAAACATGTTGAACATTTCTTCAATTGGTTCTCAGCCATTTGAGATTCCTCTGTTGACAATTTTCTGTTTAGATCTATAGCTCATTTTTTAATTGGATTACTTAATTTATTGATATCTAGTTTCCTGAGATCTTTATATATTTTAGAAATTAGCACTCTGTCAGATTTGGTGTTGGTGAAGATCTTTTCCCATTTTGTAGGCTGCCATTATGTCCTATTGACAGTGCTCTTTATCTTACAGAAGCTTTTTAGTTTCATGAAGTCCCATTTATTAATTGCTGATTTTGGGGCCTGCATCATTGTATTGGTGTTCTGTTCATAAAGTTGTCTCCTGTGTCAATGTGTTTAAAGATACTTACCACTTTCTCTTCTATCAGGTTTAGTATATCAGGCTTTATGATGAGATCCTTAAGCAACTATTCAGTTTTGTGCAGAGTACTAGAAATGAATCTATCTACATTCATCTTTATGCTGATAACTAGTTAGACCAGCACCTCTTGTTGAATATGTTTCTTGTCTCTGTTGTATAATCTTTTGATTCTTTGTCAAAAATCAATTATTCATAGGTATGTGGAATTATATCTGGGTCTTTGGATTTCATTGACCAACCTGTCTGTTTTTTGTGCCAATACCATGTGACTTTTATTACTTTGGCTTTGTAGTACAGCTTTAAATCAGGAATTTGTGATATCTCTGAAAGTTATTCTATGTTATTACCTATGCTGTGTTTTTTGTTTTTTCATATGAATTTCCATATTGTTCTTTCAAGGTCTATAAAGAATTGTGTTGGAATTTTGATTGCACTGAATCTATTAGATTTCCTTTGTTAAGATGGTCAGTTTACTATGTTAATTCTACCAATTTGTGAATATGAGAGATATTTCCATCTTCTGATATATTCTCCAATTTTTTTCTTCAAAGACTTGAAGTTCTTGTCATACAGGTCTTTCACTTGCTTAGGTTTACCCCAAGCTATTTTATATTATTTGTATCTATTACAAAGGATGTTATTTCCTTAATTTCTTTCTCAGCCCATTTATCATTTATATATAGGAGAGTTACTGATATATTTGTTTGAGTTAATTTTGTATCTAGCCACTTTTATGAAGATGTTTATCAGCTATAGGAGTTCTCTGATATATTTTGGGGGGTCATTTATGTATACTATCATATCTTATGCAAATAGCAATATTTTGTCTTCTTTCTTTCCAATATGCATTCCATTGATCTCCTTTAGCTGTCATTTTGCTCTTGCTTAAATTTCAAGTACTACGTTTAATAGATATGGAGAAAATATATCTCTATATCTTACCTTGTTTCTGAATTTAGTAGAAATTGTTTAAGTTTGTCTCCTTTCAATTTGATGTTGGCTATATGCTCGCTGTAATTGCCTTTATTGTATTGAGTTATGTGCCTTGATCTATCCAATACTTTTATTATGAAGAGGGATTGTATTTTGTCAAAGGCCTTTTTATATCTAATGATCGTGTGTGTGTGTGTGTGTGTGTGTGTGTGTGTGTGTGTGTGTGTGTGTGTGTTTTTAGTCCATTTATATAGTGGATTACACTGACAGATTTTCACATGTTGAACCATCCCTGCATCTCTTAGATACAGCCAGGTATCTATCATGGTGGATGATCTTTTTGATGTGTTCTTAGATTAATTTTTCAAGTATTATACAGAGTATGTTTGAATCTATGTTCAAGAGAAAAATTGGTCTGTAATTCTCATTCTCTATTAAGTCTCTATGTTTTACAGGGTAACTGTAGCCTCATAAAATGAATTTGGCAATGATCCTTCAATTTCTGTTTTGTGGAATAATTCTAAGAGTACTGGTATTTACCCTTCTTTAAATGTGTTGTAGAATTTTGTGCTTAAACTATCTGGCCCTGGACTGTTTTTTGATTAGAAAATGAAAGAAAACTACAAAGAATCGATGAAACAAAGAACTGGTTCTTTAAGGAAATTAGCAAGATAGGCAAACATTTTCTCCAAACTAAATTAATGGTAGAGGGTAAAATATCCAAATTAACAATATCAGAAATGAAAAAAGGGATATAGCAACAGACACCAAAGAAAATTGAAAAAGCAATACATAATACTTCAAAAACCTGTACTCTACAAAATTGCACAATCTAAAAGACATGGACAAATCTATTGGCAGATACCACTTAACTAATTTTAAATCAAGATCAAAAAAACTATTTCAATAGTCCTGTAACTCCTAAGGAAAGAAAGACATGATTTTTTAAAATCATAAAAGCTATCTGTTGTGACATTTGGAATTTGGTTTCTTTAAAAAATAAAGAGAAATATTATTAGTCTATCCTTTTGTTTTAATTCTAGGCATGGGGTGTAGGGCTGCTTCTGAATCCCCAGAGCAGGTGGCTGTGATTTGCATCATGCCCAGGGTGGGTTGTTCATAGGTGTGTGATTTTTGTACGTTACTGCTGGTCACTGTTGGTCACTTTTGGTTGCAGCTTGGTAAGTAGTTCTGTGCATCGAAGAGAAAAGAAGAAGAAATTAGATATTTTGACAGTGAAGATCAAATGTGTCCCAGGGAGTTCTATGCTCCTGATCAGCAGGTAGTAGTCTAAAAAGAACATCACCCCCCTTCCTTTCTATTCATATTTCTTTCCTATCTAGTATTAGAGAGTTAACATGGTGGAAAGGGGGTGGAGAAGGGGAGAAGTAAAAACAACCCACAAAGTAGTCAAAGTTCACCTATAGCCATGTCTAATTGAACACCACAAAGAATCCACCACAGTCTGCAACCTGCATTTTCAAACACACACATAAGAACATATATATGTGTGTGTGTGTGTGTGTGTGTGTGTGTATATATATATATACATATATATATATATATATATATATATATATATATACCTGGCTGTAAACCAGGCTGGCCTCAAACTCAGAGATATGCCTGCCTCTGCCTCTTGAGTGCTAGGGTTAAAAGCCGTGTGCCATCACCATCCAGCATATATATTTTTATACTTCCATTTAAATAACAGTGGGCTCCCCTATGGAATGAAAACTTATGGTTGTGGCTGTCTAATCCAACCTGATCCGTCAAAGTCATAAAATACTTTTATTCAATTTATTTTATACAAGATAGTTAACTAAATTTAATAATAAAATTGATGTTGAATAAAGAATTGGTTAGGGCAAAGTGAAATAAAAAATATAGTATATCTTTATGCCAATTTTATAAAAACAATGCTCTACAAACCATGCTTTGACATGTATCTTATACAGAGAATGCCCCTTAGCACACACATGGATGGGCTTAAACAAACACGTGGGTACGTGTCACTCTGGTAAAGTGACAATTAATGTTTTAGGCTTGGGGCCCCTATAGTTTCCATTGCAGATTTTAACTTAAGGCATAAGGAGCTACAAAAAATATGTAAGCAAAGGGTCAAAGTGTACCAATAAATTTTTATACAAATTGATAGAAGGCTATAGCTTGAAAATAGAGGAAAAGAAGTTAAATTGTTTGTGAATAATGATCAGGAGTAGGTGCAGTGAATTGTGGTCCTCATAGAACATAGTTTGATTTTCCTTTTCGGAGCTATGACCTCGCATAAAGTAGCATGTCATGCACCTCAGTCCCACTCATCTCCCTCCCCTCATACCTACACCCCACCCTTGCAACCTTCCCCCAACAGATGCAGAAAAAAACCTCACGGCAGCTGTAAAGTGTCACAGTGTAATCCACAGTACACTCTTTTGTCCAAAATTCTTCACTTATAAATAAATGTTTGTTGCAATGAGTCATTGTTCTTGTACAAGGATGCTGGCTTCTGCTACACTATCAACACCAGATCCTCATCTGAACTCCTCTCAGTTATCTTGTTATTGCCCTATATTATGGAGATTCTGTAGTTTTGGATCTGTAGGACTAGTCCCTTCATGAACTCCAGCAGTTCATCCATTAGATAGATGTTAAAATGTGATTACAAAGTTGGTGGCTGGGCAATGGTGGTACATGCCTTTAATCCCAGCACCTGGGAGGCAGAAGCAGGTAGATTTCTAAGTTCAAGGTCAGCCTGGTCTACAGAGTGAGTTATACAGAGAAACCCTGTCTCCAAAAAAAAAAAAAAAAGTTGGGCCATCTGAGCATTACTGGGAGTGCTCGGGAGGCTTTCTGAGAATATACTAGCATGTTAGGCTTGGAACTTTTGCAATAGAGGAAGCACTATAGTTTAATTTGTAGTGATTTAAAGTGATAGAGACTTTTTGAGAAAGGAAATCTAATCATGGAGAAAATAAAATTTCATTTGTTCATCATTTCCTGCATTATTTTTTATTGGTGAGATAAGTACACACAAAGGCTATCGAAGAAAAACAGTAAAGTGTACTGGAAGAAAATGAGAAATTAATGTAATGCTGTTCAGCTATAAATTTCTGATACTATAATCATGTTGGGTTCTGTTTTGTTTTGTTAAGTTTTCTTTAATCTTTAAATATGCCAATTGGGTCAGTCCATAGATATTTTAAGACAGAATTTTTACAGCAGTTTTAAATAATATTTTTTTTAATTCACTCAGACTTTAACGTATATTTTATGGATGACTAACCTTGTTTCCCTCTGTGTTTGGCGTAGTCATGTGTTCAGCTGAATCTTTTAAGAATGGACACAGACAGAATCTTCTTGAGTGTCTCCGCTGTTGCTTCATATGAATTCTGAGCTAGTCTCTTTTTCCAACCATATAGGTAAACTGAATGACCCTACTAATCCATGGGCATAATTTAATCTCAACATGTTGACTCTTTATATTTGGAAGGCTGATTATTTTATTCTAGTTGAATATTACAAATAATAGCCATGACTTTAAATTTGTGAGATTGCTCAGAATCATATCTGTGTTCGAGGTATTCTTTGTGCTTTCTAATAGGAAGCACTGTAAGGTTTGGTAAGTGAGTAATGTCTCGTGATATGGAAACAATGCGTAGTCAAGCTCTGTCAGGAGATACTGAGACAGGCCCATGGGAAAAATGTGAGCTGCAGTCCGAGCAGAATCAGATTTCTATTAAAACTGAAACAGTTCTCTCCATGCCTGTCTCCAGGTATGGCTTTGAAAATGGGAGTGGATGGGCTATCCAATTTATATGTATTATTTCAAAGCATATTCTCATTATAGGTGCTTTTTACTTTGTTTTTCAAATAAAGTATGTAAATATAAACAAAAATAGAGTGGAAGTCTAATGAGGATAGATATAAAAGTCTATTTCACTTTTATGGTGCTTGACTGGAAGATTGCTTTGATGTAAAGGTTCAAGGTGGAGCTTTTCATTAAAGTTCACCTCATCAAGAAATTCCACTCCTAGACATAACCCAAGAAAAACAAAACATAAACATTCATAACAGTGATGCTCATAACAGCCAAAAAAAAAAAAGGCAAGATGTCTAACTGATAAATATAAGCATGAGAGAGTCCCATGTGGTGTGAAGTTACTCAGCACAGGAGAGCACAGTAGCAGTGCACATGAAAACTGTACATACCTCAGAATGTTGGGCTATGTCAAAAGATCTCACACGCACAAGAACTTTAATAATCTTACAACTTCAGATTTTCCATTTCTGTGAACTGACCAGAATATGTGCATAAGTAGAGACAGACAGATGAGGCAGACAAATCAGCTGGGTTGGGATCGAGAGAGGGATGGTGGCAAGTCACCACAGCTCATAATATTAGGTTTCTTTTTGAAGAAAATTAATATGCTCTGTATTACATCATAGTGAGTGTAGTTGAGAGAGGGTAGCTAGTGAGTTGGCTCAGTGGGTAAGGGTGTCAAATTTAAAGACCTGAGTTTTATCTTTAGAACCCTCATGGTGGAAGGTGAGATCCTGAGCCCCAAATAATGTGTTCTGTTCTCCATATGCATCAAATAAAAATAAGTGGATAAACAAGGAAATGTAATGTTTTAAATAGATATCTCAGAGTTTACAAACTTACTTTGCTTTTCAGAAATGAACACAAGATCTGTGTCTGTGTGGACATTTCTGAGTCTTCTCAGAGGCCAGGAGGAAAGATGACCACTGCCTGTGTTTTTGTCATGTGGAGTTGGGGAGGCTCCTTTGCAAGTTCCTGTTGTCTTCACAGAAGGCACTTGACCTCAGTGGCATTACTTTGTTACCGTTTTGTTCTCCCAAGGTAGTGTAGTAGTGTAGTGATGTCATATCTTTCTTCAGTTGCTCTTCATAACAGATAGAGTCATATATGCATATATATATATATATATATATATATATATATATATATATACACACACACACACACACACACACACACACATATGCAGTGCCATAAGTAGTAAGGCTTCTTTACTTCAAATATAACATATGCTATATCATATATATTATAGTATACTATACCATAATTTTAATATGTTTATTATTATATTATTATGCATGATATATTATATGTAATATAATATATATGGTATATTATATACCTTACATAACATATATTATTATAATATATGTGTAATATTTTAATCAATTTTTTGACAGTTTTAATGTATTTTGGTCATATTTTCATCTCTCTTGATTTTATGAAAATTTTTATATTTCAAGTGACAAAGCTATACTACTTATGCCATGGCCTTTTAAGGCTACAAGCAAAAATAAATAAATTTAAAGGCAAGCCAATATAAGGATGCTAAACAAATAAAGAGGTTGCTTGCTGTCAAGCTAATGCTAAGAGGGGGATCTGAAAAGTTGAGTTGTAGCAGCATCCTTAAGACCACAGCAGTCAGTAGTCATTGAACTAACAGGACCTATAAGGACATGGAAGTTAGAGCATCTCTGAGGACCACATGGTCTTGTTTTCAGCTCTGACCACAAGATAAGAAGGGAATGATCTTGCTCCCAGTCACAAGGAGGAGTGACAGCTCCTGGGGAGAACTGGAGTAGCAGGTGTCAGTCTTTTCAGTGAGTGAGCGACCATGACCTTCATGCCCAGTGACAGTAGCAGAGCTTGGTAAGGGGTTCTACAAAGGGGGAGGCAGAAGCTTTGCGTGACTTTTCATAAATACCACAGGTAATTTTGATGAGTGACTTGGTGTTGTGATGATAACCAAGATTAAAGCAAGCAGGCATCCACTTTAGGATACGAGAGCTGGAATTTTAGATTTCATTATAAGATTGCCATCTCAACAAAATACTCTGTAATGGCAAAGGATTTCCATTTTTTCTCCATTTCAGATGAAATATTATCTCATAAATATACTTTGATACAAAAGAGATCTCTCAATTTTACGAGAGCTCTATTTTATTCTTAGGCTGACTTTATTCCGAAAATATCTTTTTGATGTACAGCTTCAATATTCTTGCCAATGTCCATGGCATCAGCAATCAAAAGCAGCATTTTTTAGACTTCTTTTTCACATTCAATTATAGGTTCTCCAACATAATGGACCCACACATAGTGTTCATGCAAAACTCCTCAGAATGTCAGCAAGTATGGGTTGTGGTCCCTGCAGTTACTTGCTCAGGTGGGGGTGAATATATGAACAGAGGCAGCTTGTTCAAAGCTGTTGTAAAAGTAGGTGGGGAGCGAAGACCAGAGGCTGGAGAGCTACATGTTAGTGTCACTTGCTCAAAGTGTTATTTCCTTAAATTGTATCTTAGACAAGGATGGTAAGATCCAGTGGCTAGATAGTGTATGACCAGCTCCTCTTATCCTGCTGGACATGGGTCTGTACTAATGGCACCCAAAACCAGTGCAACATGGGTTAGGCAACCTAGCCTGTTGGGCTGTGTCACCACCTAGGTTGTCATATACAAGGGTGAACCTATCCCCTACAAGAATGGAGCAAGTTGTAACCCCAACTGTTGTCATAGATGAGTCTGTGTACTTTGCTAGGGCAAGTTAAGAACATGTGATTTTCATGATTAAGTTTAAACTTTGGTCTTTTTAGTTTCTGTCATTCCTATATTGCTGTGAAACCTTTTTGAAAATTACTCTAGGTATTAAAAGTTCCCTTCAGAGTCTAAGAACTTCTGACCTACAGAGACTCCCTCTCTATATCAAGCTTAGCTGAAACATTTGTATTAAAATCTGTTTCCTGAGTTTATAACTCTGCTATTCCTCTATGAAGTCCATCTGAAAAGAAGACTCAGGGCTTACAAGGTGATTCAGTATGTAGATATGTTTGCCTTCGAGCCTGATGGTCTGGGTTAAATCCCGGGGACCCACATAGTGGAAGGAGAGAACCAACAACCAGCTCCAGCATAATGACCTCTGATCTTCACATACTCTCAGTGTCACAAGTGCCCCCCCCACACACAATAAGTAAAACCTAATAAAATTTTAATTGAATATAGTTTGCTATTTGGAAAACGTTGAACTAATGCAGTGAAGTCAGTGTGTGTGACAGCACCGACTCTGGTTTGGCTCACCTGCGTTAGACAAATTCAGTTCCACTGAAGGGTTTTCATTACATGTGTTGTGGATAACAGTAGCATCTCTGCTGCTTTACACACTTCCCTGTCCTGACTGCAAGAAGAACTTGGAATATATAGCTTCCGATCCGGGCATACTCAGAGTGTATATACCATGGCTTGGAATATATAGCTTGCTATCGAGGCATACTCAGAGTGTATATACCATGGCAGACAGCCTCCAAGTCTACTAAAGGCTGGTCAGATCAAGCTAGACAATGTCTAAGCTCTCTCACCGAAGCCACATACAGAAAGAATTGTGTCAGAGATTCACATAAGAACTAAATCCTGGCAAATGGCCACTAACTTGCAGCCTCTGGAAAAGGAAGCCATTTTATCTGCCATTCTCTGTGATTTTTAACAATTTCATAGAATCTGAGGTAGCTCTGCTGAGTCACTCATTTACTCAATGAAAATGGAAATATGTTTTAATAAAATGGGCACCACTGCTCTCTATGATCAATTTGCTAGAGCATAAATATCTCTCCTTACACACCATATGTAAAAGAGATTAAGCCAGACAGAGCCAGCCTACAAAATAAACATATTTTTTTCAGAATGACCTAAGGTTCTCTTCATACTTTGATGCCTAAAACCACTGTTGCCTTTTCATTTTAATGTGAGAAACATAATTTCCTTGTTGTTTTCCAAGACAGTCAGGGAATAAATTGCCTTTGATAAACATGCTTTCAATGTCTCCAGCATGACACTCAGTTTTCATTTTCATAAAGACTGTTTATACTGATGGCTTCAATTACTCGACTAAGAGGCCAGTGTCTGGTACTCATCAAAAACTGCATACTGTGTTAGGATGCAAGACAGTGCATGTGTCTAGCAATTTACTGTCTGTAAAGAGTTTTCTGGTTTTAATACTTGAAAATCAGAAGTGACAAGCTATTTGAGTAATTTTTCTTTTGTCCTATTCTTCCTAAAAAGTCACTCGGAAAAATAAAGTAATTTGGGCAACTATTTATTGAACTGGAAAATAAATATGTTCTAACTCCAGACATTTCAACTTATAGAATTTTTATCAGTAAATAATGCTCCCTTTTTGTATCTCATTACTCTGACTGGAGTCACACACACACAATGAGAGAAAAATAGAGAGAGACAGAGAGATATGGACATGCACACCGGCCCATGCACACATATATACTCAAACACAGACAAGCACATAGGTTTGTACACAGAATCTTTCATCATTAAACATGCCTGATGCACATTCGCCAACACACACTTTGTGTCTCTTGTTTTAATAATATCTAAAGCAGATTTCAAAAATTTTTTATTTTTGAGACTTCCAAATTACAAATGTAATTTATTTATAATATAGAAATTTCTGATTGTACAAAACAAAAATCTATCTTTGATAATTCTCATACACAGTTAGTGTCCCCACTCCCTGCACATACCCATGGACTCAACATCTATACCAACAAACCATAGAATGAAAGTAACTCATAATTATATAGATGTATGCAGATTTATTTCTTGCCATTATTTCCTTTGTACTGTTCTAAAGGTTTGCCATACAGTCAGACCACTATACTGGGAGTTAGAAGTAATCAAAGCAGCCTGAGAGTACAAGGGGAACATTGGTTACATACAAAGACTCTGCCATTTATAGAGAAGCTTGGATATGCACAGACTTTGGTGCCCACAGGGGTTCATGAACCAATCCCTAGGTACTCTAAGAGACATATGACCCTATGTCCTCATTTCAGTCTCTCATAATTAATAGAACCTCATCTAACAAGGTGTTTCAGTTGCGGATGCTGCCTTTCTCAGCTCCATGTTGGGTCACCCAAAACTCCTGCCTGAGAAGTTGAATGGATTGTCTTTTCCCCCAGCTCCTCATGTAAGCAATTATCATATACCCGACAGAAAAACCCTGAACATGCGTGTGAGCTCAGGAATAAACATGCGTCCTAACTGGGACACACAGGTATCATTAAAGAAGTGCCCTGGGAGTCTTGCCTTGCTTGTGAAATGAGGTCTGACTTAGTGTTAGGAGAGTATTAAACATGCCATACAAGTCCAGGAAAGAGAAGTGATAAAAGATCCAAGCTGGAAGAAATCAGTCATTGTTCACAACAGAAGATGGACTTGCAAAAGAGATAGAAAAGGAATAATGACAGGAGTTGGGGAAACTGGAGAATGCAGGTCACAGAAATCAGAGTAAGACAACGAACCTGTTTTCAGTGTGAACAAAGTCGTCCAGTGTCAGATCAACAAGGGCTATTGCATAATATGAAATAGGAAATAAATAGGTAGCTGTGAATGCTGAGACTGGAAGCTCCTCCATGCTTGTTTTATACCATTTAAACATGGAGGGACAGTTCTAATGTTGCCATTACTTGAAGTGTGACCTCCTTGGATACACATGATGTTGTCCCCTGCCCAGGTTTTATATCATGGTTATAAAACATGTTGAGAAAGTATTTGCCCTGACATTCTTCTCCATCCTTCTTTTCCTACATCCCCAGAACCATGGCTTTCTACACTTTCTCCCTTTGCTGTGTTTCTGTTTAGGCTGGGCAGGACCACATCAGCTACTCTCTGCATCTCTCTACATTATAGTTCTTTGGCTGTGGACAAATTAACTACCTTTGTTCCAGAAAATTAAACAGGGAAGAATTAAAGTTCAATGTTCATAAAATATGCCCCTGCTCACCCAAAGGATGACACCTCCCTCTTCCCCTATTTCACAATCACTCCTCTTTTCTTTACTCTTCTCTCCTTCCATGACTAGCCAAATGTTCTTTGACCCAGACAGTGTGTAGAATATAAAGCTTGAAGAAATAGGATGAAACCAGTACTCACCATGGTTTCTCCTGCAGCTTAAGAAGAAAATGATAGATAGAGGTAGAAAGGAGAGAAAAGAGCCTTAAGGACCAATAACGGGGGCATGTGTAGCTTAATGACAAGGCTTAAATTAGGTATTTTGTGATTTTATTAGCATCTTAGTGATACCAGTAAAAGACTAAGAGAAGCTAGGAAATGTGTGCCAGTTACTGCTTTCCTCTTTATCCTGGTGATGCTTTAATCCATAAACATTGTAGACACTAGTAAGCAGAAAGACTTAACAGAGCTGCCATGTCCTGTGGTACAGTCCCCCTGGTCCTGTGCACCTGCCTGCTGTAAGATGAATCTAATTCAGGAGAGATGCCCCATCCATAACAGTGGTAGCATCCATAACGCTGTCTGCCCGTGCCTCTGCAATGCTCAGGGGAGGAACAGCTTATCTTCAGTAGGGCCAATTCGTTATGGTTAGTATCAGAAATGAGTCTATCAGTCAGCCACGTAAGCCCTTTAAAGGGACGCCAGGGCCATAAACTTTATCAAAAAGGCTAAAGATTGCCTTCATCCCTAGAGCATATACACAATTTCCGTAACACTAGCACAACACAAGAAGACTAAATCCTCAAATTCAAGGATCTGCACACTCATCATGACTGTTAGAAGCTGAGACATAGGAAATAATTGTCAGGCATACCTTTTCTCCACAACTAAGTGAAGGAAAGAACGACAATGAGAGCAGAGAACTTGAAGGGAGGGAGGAACAGACAGCTAGTGATAGGGTGGACTGGGAGAAAGGAGACCAATGTCTCCGCCTGCTTATGAAATACACATCCTGGTATTGAAAGGACTTAAAATATCCATTGATTTATTCACAATAGGCAGAAGTTGGAGAAAAGTCTCATTTTCACGGGCTCTTCTGCACATCTCAGTCCTTAGTGACAGGAAATAAACCTTTCTAAGGCCCTTTCCAGACAGTTTGACATTTTGTTGAATTAACTGGCACATAATGCCCTAAATTTATATGCTTCATCTTTCCATCCAAACAAGGGATAATGTTCTTAGGGTGCCAGTGAACTGTGGAAACTTCCTAGAAAAGCTTGACTTCCCAAGTCTTCCTTAAAAATCCTGTCTCACTGGCTGCATTGTAAATCACACTCAGATGCATTAAGACACCTTTGAGCTTCCCTGTGTGCACACTGTCTTGATGCTTCAACGCCTTTGAGCTTCCCTGTGTGCACACTGTCTTGATGCTTCGCCGCCTTTGAGCTTCCCTGTGTACACACTGTCTTGATGCTTCGCCGCCTTTGAGCTTCCCTGTGTACACACTGTCTTGATGCTTCGCCGCCTTTGAGCTTCCCTGTGTGCACACTGTCTTGATGCTTCGCCACCTTTGAGCTTCCCTGTGTACACACTGTCTTGATGCTTCAACGCCTTTGAGCTTCCCTGTGTGCACACTGTCTTGATGCTTCAACTGGTATAACTCAGTAACTTCTAGAAGAGGGAGGCAGAGGAAGTTCTGTGAAAATCCCATCTGAGTAAGAAACTTTTCTTAGACCTTGTTACAAAATGGGAGGAACTGCTCTGCATAAAGTTCACATCCCAAATTTGCTTTCCTAATGTTTCTATAGACTGCAGTAATTCCATCTGCAGAAAGATGAACTCCATGGTCATGTTAAGTAAAGCCAGCATGGACCAGAGATGTCTCTACTGCCTGTTGCTGCAGGTTAAGAAGGATCTAGGCACAAACTCCGTGCCGAGGGAGAGAAGTAACATGCAGAAGTGACCTAGGAAAATGTACAACACACATACACAGAAACACTTCTGAGCATGTGAGAACACCAGTGTGTGTGTACAGGAAAGAAAGAAGAGAAAGAGAAAGAAGAATGAAGAGAAAAGGGAGAGGAGAGAAAGAGTGATGAAACAGAAAAAAGTAATTATTCAAAATGAAATTACTCCAAATTAATCTCTCTCTCTCTCTCTCTCTCTCTCTCTCTCTCTCTCTCTCTCTCTCTCTCTCTCTCTTCCTAGCTTCTAGTTCTTCAGAGCCAGTATGTAGTCAAATCACTCAGGGGGAAATACAGGGAAATGCAGCCCTGAAAGTATATAGAGAAAGATATTTTAGTAACAAAACTAAAAAGTTAAACTTGAGGTCATCAAATTGAGCATAACACTTTTTGTGGTGGATTGAATATGCTTGGCCCAGGAAGTGGCATTATTAGGTGTGGCCTTGTTGGAGTAGATGTGGCCCTGTTGGAGGACATGTGTCACTGTTGGCATGGATTTTAAGACATTTCTTTTTAACTGCTTGGAAGCCAATCTTCTCCTAGTGGTCTTCAAATGAAGATGTAGAACTCTTAGCTTCTCCTGCACCGTGCCTGCCTCAATGCTGCCTAGCTTCTACTTTGATGCTAATGTACTGAACCTCTGGAGTTGTAAGCCAGCCCCAATTAAGTGTTGTCCCTATAAGTTGCTTTGATCATAATGTCTGTTCATAACAGTAAAATCCTAACTAAGACACTTTTGAAAATTGGAAACAAGAATATTCTGAATAGCCAGTGGCCTGGTCACATGGACACGATGAAGCAGTGATGACCCAGCTGGCAAATGAGAACTTGTGGAGAAGCTAGTCAGTACAGTGGGTGTTTCTAGAGAGCACAGGGAAGCATGTCATATCTGGTGGTACTCCAGGATTGCGGTTCATGTTTAACAACTTCATGGACTGCCAAGGCGGAGAAGAGGGAACATGCCATTTGGGGCCTGATCTTAGGTACTCCATATTGTTTAGTCAGGAATTGTTAAAAATTGCTTGTAGCTACTGAAGGGAAATTTAGCTTGGTTAAAACCAACATTCTGCCGCTGAAGTAACAGCATTTGTCTCTCCTACTAGTATCCAGAGAGCAGCATGACTAAGCTACCAGCCCTCAGCTACAAGACCAAAGCAAATGCCTAGATGAGCCAGGCAGGTTGTGACCATGTCTGGGATGATTAGGGAATGCTAGAAGACAACATCACATGCACCCTGAAGCTGAAGGGGCAGTCCTATGGTGAAGGATGTAACGGTGGTGCTTCGTGAGTTTGCAGGCCCTGTGTGGCCAATGAGCTGTGTTTGGGTTCACTCCTGTTCTTTTAATAGGTGCAAAATACAAACACAATGCAGAACATCCCCTTCTGATCTCCATCTTAAGATCTTTGAGTCATAGGTCCTCCAAGGGTGCCCTTCAGAGCACCAGCTCTAATGATGAAAGCCATTAAGAATAGATTCTGTGGTCACCACAGTTGGACAAACACCAGGTAAAACAAAGGTAGTTGATCTTCTTTATCACAAGGTATCCCAATTAGGGACACTATTGCTGTGAGGAATCACCCTGAGCTGGGGAGGAAAGGGTTTATTTGGCTGATACTTTCACATCGTAGTTCGTTGCTGAAGAAGCCAGAGCAGAAATCTGGCGCAGGAGCAGAGGCCATGGAGGAATGGCTTATTGGTTTGCTCAACCTGCTTTCTTACAGGATCCAGGACCACCATCTAGGAGGCAGATCATTTACAGTAGGATGGAGCAATAGTCAATCATTAGGTAAGAAAATGCCCTACCGGCTTGCCTACAGCCCAATCTTTTTGAGGCATTTTCTCAATTGAGTTTCCTCCCTTTCCAATGAGCTCAGCCTGTGTCAGGTTGACAATAAATGAGCCAGCACATATGGCTTCTGAGAACCTTGAACATGTTCCTCCTGAAGTGAGTTTTGAGAGAATTCTCAGGGCAGGAAGTGATACCCAAACTCAACTCACTGCCTTGTCCCACTTGTCCCACCTTTCTGTAGATACGTCATCAAAGCCTTCAGTGATGTGCTTTGTGGTAATCCATAGGATACAAGGGTGACTACTAGAAGGGGAAAATCCAAGGGAGGAGATGTCAGCAGAGAAAGACATAGCTCTGTGAGGATGGCTGCAAGTGGCCTTGGTGAGTCACAAGCCACAAAAGCAGCATGTATGCCGGGGATGGAGAAAGACCGTAGCTGCTGCCTTCTTCAGCCATGTTCTAGATGGGATTCTTACAGTGTTGTGATGTCTACCTTTAAAACTCAGAGTGTGAGACTGGAGATGAGAAACTCAAGTCTTTTCTATAGACTCATCTACTCCCCAGGACATGAGGAAACCTCACTTCTGACCGCAACCGCCCGGAAGTATTTTAAGCACCTATGACTTGAGCCAGGCATTATGCCAAGTGCTAACTAAAACCTGGATAAAGCCATAGCAGATGTCAGTTACAACCTAAATCCACGGATTAAAGTGTGTAGTTTTGATTTATAATTTAGCACAATGTAAAAATTCTAGCATACAAAGGAATAGTGCCTCCTTTCCATTAGTACTTTTCTGACCTCTTCAGATCCACTCTGCCTGACTCAATTGGTCTTCAGTTACATATGTGGCTGCAAAGAGATCTACTTTTCTACCACAAGAAAATCCAGGTAGATGGGGATGTACTTACTTCATACTGAAAATATGGACAGAAATATACCCTACTGCTCCTTTCTGTGAAGCTGTAGAATTTCTTCTCTACTCTGTTCCTGTTGCCAGTGTGTAATCTCCCTTTGTGTCACTCTTACTCTGAGGTTTGAATCACATGCTATGCCTTCTCTAAGTCACCTGTGACCCTTCTCACCAGAAGTAAAGGTATTGCTTTCCATAGTCCACTATGTGCTTACCTGCAACCTGCTATGTCTGATGTTATGTTCCTGTATCATATAAAATACTGATTGACCTATATGTCCAGTAAATATACACTAGGTTTTCACAGTATGGATCTGAGTTCCACTAATGGCCAATGGAGAGAAGAAAGATTCTAACACAGTATGATTTCTGATAGTCTAACACAGAAATGAGTAGAGCAGTTGAGTTTGTCCAAGGATTATAGAACAAGGACCTGGTCTGTCATGTGGGGTTTTTTTCTGTAAGTTTTATATGAGATCAATTTCCTTCTTGCTCCCCAGCCTTGGTGGTTCTTAGTCCTCTTACTGAATGATGTTTCACAAAGGTTTGTTTTCCTGAAGATAATTTGCTAAATTAGCTTTGAAAATTCCATCAACTGCCTGCCTTTACTGTTCAAATTTCAATCCATTTATAGGTAAAAATTCCTGTGTGCTCAGCCACTGGGAACAGAGAATGCATAAGGCAATCTAAAACATGCAGATTTGGAATCATCTAGGATCTCAGCAAGTCCCTTCCACTTGACAAGAAAATTACAATTCAATTAGCATGCGTGTTTCTGCCTCTGTCCTCTGCCTCATATTCTCTGGTTTTCCCAGGCAGATGCAGCCAGGCTCCCCAACACTCCCCCTTTCTTCAGTAGTCCTTCAGTGTCTGTGTCTCCCGTTAAAGGAGCTACTTATGGTGGCATTCCACAGAAAGCTTTTATGCAGTAACTCAACTGTCAGTCAGGAAGCAGTGAACCAGCAGGGAGATAGGGGTAGTGTCTGCAGTACGTTGGGTTGACACGTACCCTGAATGGTACTTCTTGGGCATGTACTTATTCAGTCGTAGAAAATACTTTCTCCAACTTCTCTTGGCTCTTACTAACTTACAATTAGGGAAATGTCTTTCACTAGAATTCAGATAATCACTTCATCCCCTCTCATTATCTGTTCAGCATCCGTATTGGTGTGCAGAGGTCATTTAGTGAGAGAATTAGACTCAAAGCTGAAAGAGCACATGAGTATGAACTGAAAGGGAAACATTAGAATCTCAAACTCATATTCTCGTATATGCTTAGTTTATACTTTATTAGCTGAATATAAATTTAGGACTCGTGTGTCTCCTGGTGAGTTTATTTTCATTATATCCAACTCTTATTTCAACTTTTTATTAATTCTTTGTCACTGTCACATCATGTCACATCCCACTCATCTCCCTGTCCCTCCGTATTTCTCTTCTGCCCTTACAACCTCCCCCTTAAAAGAAAATAATAAACAAAACAAAGAAACTGAAACATCTTGCTCTGGAAGATGTGGTATGTCACAGTGTGTCACACAATATACCCCTTGATCAAACATCTTGCAAATGTTCATTGCAATGAGTCAAGTCATTGGTCTGGTTTAAGACCTCTGACTTCTGTTATACTATCAATACTGGTTCCTCACCAGGATTCCTCTGAGATATCCTGTTGTTACCCTGTGTCATAGAGACACTGTGACACACTCCAGCAGTTCATAGATGTTCATAGCTCATAGATCCAACTCCAAACACTGTATCTGGATGTGGGTGGTACCTGAGTTGGTTAGTTTGCCAGCTCTCCCACATCCATGCTGTAGGGGCCAGCTCTTCAGCCTTGCTCTGGCTAGTGTTACCTAATGCCACAGCCATAAAGGGGCAGAGCTAGCTCTCCAGCTCACCAAGACCCAAGGCCAGCTCTCTAGTGCTCACTTCATCTGAGCCAAGGCTGCTATGATTCCCAGGCAAGGCGATGGGCCTCTCCTGAGTGATCTAGCCTGGGGAAGGAGGGCATCTCACCTGCTCTTGTGCCCTCAGGGCCAGTTCTCTCATACTGCCCAGGTGAGGACTGAGGGAGGGGAGTAAGCAGCTCTTGTTATCTGTGCTGTTCTGAAGGGGACTTTGCGATATGCTGCCCTCAGTCTCTTTCCTAATCGTCCTCTTTTGATGCACAATGTTGACGTCCACTTTTACTCTAAGCTCTGTTTACATCTAAAATGTTGAGTATACATAAAAAGTGAAAGAAATTACACTCCTTAAGAAGTGTAGAAACAGGGATTGTCTTTCTTTCTATATCCTTTCAATTAAATACTTCATCTGTTTCCATTTAATGGAATTACTTGCATGACCAATTTTGTGCACTGTCTTACCATGTGTGACATTTTATACACACGGTTTTGAGGCTGTGGCTCTGCCTTTTTTTTTTTTGGATGAATTGATTTATGTTTGCTTTTAAAATTTTGATTCCACTGGTCCTTCATTAGTCTTCTTTCTTGTAGTCTCTTGTATTTGTTTGGGGGAGTCTATCCATCAGTAACTCATATCTTGATTTATTTTTATTGACTATTGTCTCTCCTTATCTCTCACAGTATGGACAACTTGACAATGGTTTCTGCCTTTTTTTACCCCCACCTCTACATCACTGCTTCTGTATCCCATTGACTGTTTTGTAAATTCCAGAGACATTGTTTTGTCTGTTTGCAAGTTAGGATAAGAAAACACATTGCTTGCTGTACTGGCTGGTTTTGTGTCAACTTGACACAAGCTGGAGTTATCACAGAGAAAGGAGCTTCAGTTGAAGAAATGCCTCCACGAGATCCAGATGTAAGCCATTTTCTCAATTAGTGATCAAGGGGGGAGTTCCCCTTGTGGGTGGTGCCATCCCTTGGCTGGTAGTCTTGGGTTCTATAANAAAGAAAGCTGAGCAAGCCAGGGGAAGCAACATCCTTCCATAGCCTCTGCATCAGCTACTGCTGCCTGACCTGCTTGAGTTCCAGTCCTGACTTCCTTTGGTGATGAACAGCAATGTGGAAGTGTAAGCTGAATAAACCCTTTCCTCCCCATCTTGCTTCTTGGTCCTAATGTTTGTACAGGATTAGAAACCCTGACTAATACACTTGCACTTAACCATGTGTTCTTCTTTCGTGTGATTCTTTTCTGTTTTGATATAGAAATATTTCACCTTAACCCTGAGAACCATTTCAATATATATGTATATATTAATATTTACACATTGCAGTGTGGGTCTCTGCAAATCAAGCGTGCTTGTGCTAAAGCATTTAAGCATTTACTAATTAGGAAATGCTTCTTGATTACCTTTTCCAGTGAGAAAATTTTGTCAAATGATAAACCTTGACATGGACAGTGTTTGGCTTTCTGTTTAAATTTCAGCACTATAATGATGTCATTGCATTACTTTCCTGCCTGTCACCTCCCATAAAACACCATCTTCTTACAATGTTGTTCCCTTGTATCATGTCTCTTTGTCCTTCTGGCCACTGTCCAGAACTTTATTGTCATCATTTGTGTTCAACTTTAAACATGATGTAGTTATGGATGGCTTCCCTTTTTTTTATTGTCATGCTTTGATGCACTTAATCCTCACATTTTAATAGTCAAAAAAGCATTTGAGAATGGTGATATGGAGCGGCACAACCCTTCTGCACAATGATTCTTCTGCCGTGGTTTATTCAATCTGTTCTCTGTGGGCAGCGGTCGCATCTCAGTCTGTTCTCTGTGGGCAGCGGTCGCATCTCAGTCTGTTCTCGGTGGGCAGCGGTCGCATCTCAGTCTGTTCTCGATGGACAGCGGTCGCATCATCTGTGGAGACTAGTTTCACAGTTTTGCATTGGCTTTGCTCTCACTATGAGCTTTTATGTGTCTGAATGCAGAATCCCATTTCTTGGCATTTCTAATTTACTATTGTTCATACAGTGATTTTTCTTACTTTTTTTTTAAAGACAATGTCTTAAAATTTTTTATCACATTTCATTTGTTCATTTTGGAAGGGACTGTCTCTTCATATGCCACGCCACACATTTGAGGGTCAGAAGACAACTTTTCTTCCACCATGTAGGTGCCTGAGATTGAACTCAGGTCATCAGGCTCGGTAGTAAGCTCCATTAACCCACAGAGCCAACTCAGTGGCCAGACGGGCATTTTAATTGTAAGGTTTCTATTGGTTTTTCCACAGTTACATTTCTCTACTGAGACTGCTCATTTGTTCACATATTGCATTCATCCTCCATTTACATCTTTGAACATATTTCTAATAACTGCTGCAATCCTTGTTCACTAATTCAAACAGCTGGGTCCTTTTCTTCCTATTTGGGATTATCTCTCATGATTGCTTTTTGTACTTTTATATCATTATAATGACTGAAGGGAATTTCTATAGCCTTGCCGCCTGTGCTTCATAATGGTCTTTAAAAACAGTCAAATTCTGTTCTGGAAACCTACCAAGTAATCAAATAAGTGGAATTTTAGTTAGTCGTTAAGTTTTATTGATGCCAAACTAAACTACTGTTTTTGGTCAGGAGTTGAAATATATCTGAGGTCTGAACTGATAGAGTTTCAACAAGATACTCTGTACACTGAATGCTTAAAATCTACTCCTGTTGGTAAAATGGAGACATTTGGGAAACTGGCTTTGGGTACCTCCTTTCCTCACGTAGTCATTGTCCCTGCTCTCTGGAAGGCACCAGTCTCATGCCCAGTTGGCTGTCTGGGTTTGGCTTAGCACTGACCAACACTAAGTATTCCCACTGGCCATCATACCATGCCTCTTCCTCCTCTTCGCTCTCCTGGTCCTCAGAAACTGCAGCTTTTGCTTTCCCTCTTCTTGCTGGAGAATTGTCAGCTTTCTAAAGATTTCCTCCCTGTTTCACAGTGTGCCTGGAAAGTTTCCCTGGAGAGACCAGTTTGCTCATATGCTTCTTGGGTTCACAGGGTTTCTGTTCCAGGCCTATAAAAACTGTTTTATGTGAGAGGTTTGTGTTCTTTTGTTGTTTGTTTTTCCTTTTTTCATTTTTAAATTTTATTTTAGTTTACTTTTTACTGTTTAACAGTTACCTACATCAATTTATGTGTTTTGAATAGCCACCAAGTCGTTTACAACAGAAGTTATATTTGACACCTGTTTCTCTGTCATTGATGGTTTCTGTGAATGTACAAAAAATTTGTTAATTATGATAAAGCTGTAACATTTTTTTGTTTTTGATCATTTGTCTCATATACCAGAATTGTATCAACATCGATATTTATTTATTCTTTATACATAATTAATTTTTCTATATACAAAACATATTATCAAGTATTTTTTGAGTAGAAAATTTTTGGCATTGGAAATGGTTTTATAAAATCTGGTTTAGAAAGGGATAGACGCTGTAAAGATCCATCAGAAGCAACAGAGGTAATTCCTGCTATTGTCTCCATGATGTTACATGGTATTGTGAATGTCAGCTTTATGTTCCAACTATTTTGAGTTTAAACCATTTACTACATCTTTAGATTTTATTTGTAATTATGATGTGAGTATTTTAAGCTAAGATTTTAATGAAATTTTAGTTAACTTGTTTAGTGTATGTTTTTAAAAGTGTACATGTTTACCAATTTTCCCTAATGAATTGATTTGGACCCTGAAATGTCAACATTTTAATACCCACTTCAAAATACACTATTACATAATCATCATAAAAGCAAAATCATTTACTATGATTTTTACATGAAATTTTGTGATGAGTTAATAGGGCTCTAGCTTATATAAAAAGCAGATTTAAAGAACCTATTATTGTGTGGATGGCATAGGTAATTCCTCATTCTATGGGCCAGAATTAATAGATAGGGGCTATGCTCTCACCCATGAGAGATTAGAATACTACAGTATTTATCAGTGGGGTTTGTCCTTTGGTAACTCTGGGTGACATGCATGTGAATCAGGGGAATATAGCAGGAACTCGAACAATTTATGAACATAAATATAAGCTCTTGGAAAAAATCCAGTGACTTTTTTTCATTTCTCATCTTGTCAACCCTGTGGCAAATACTTGGGGTAAATTCAAAATGAGAATAGATTGGGAATAGATATCTTGGTAGTTATGAGTGCCTGTTATGTTTCTAGAGAACCTGAGTTCAGCTCCCAACAAGCTCACAACCACCTGTAACTCCAGATTCAGAGATCCAACAATCCTCTTCTGGTCTTACCTGCACTCATGGGCACATAGACATAGATGCAGAGACCCACATCCAGAGAGACAGCAAGAGCGTCTAAATGGGAGGTCTCCATCACCCCTCCCTGAAGGGAAGCCCATGGATATTGTAAGAGCCAGAGGTGCTGAAGGACATCAGGAGGACAAGGCCTTCTGAGTCAACTAAGCAAGGTGCATGTGAGTTCACAAAGTCCCAAGCAACAAGCACAAGACTCACATGTGGTCCTGCACCATATTCTCTGTATATCATTACAGCTTTTAGCTTAGTGTTCTTATGGGACTCCTACGTGTGAGAACGAGTAGGGCTCTGATACTTGTGCCTGCTCTTTGGACTCTTTTTTCCTCCTGTTGGGTTGCCTGCTATGTCCAACTTCAATGCTTTATCTTACTATATTTTATTTTGCTCTGCTGGATTATTATCTCTTAGAAGCCCGTTCTTTTCTAATAGGTGAAAGAAAGGTAGCAGATCCCAAGAGGACAGAGAATGTTGAGGAACTGGGAGGAGTAGAGGGAGGGTAAACTATAATCTGGATATATTATATGGGAAAGGAATATATTTTGAAGAAAAGAAAAAAATAATAATGTCCAGGGCCACAGAGATGACCCAGCGTTTATCCTTTGCATACTCCCACTTACAGACATACAAATGCACACTCCCACCACAGACATATACATATATTTAAAAATTAAAACTAAAAGTAAATCTTTAAAAATACAGAGGAAATGGGTATTTTGGCATGTGTAAACTTTAGGCTTCAGCCTGTGCAGCCAAGCCAATAATTCCCTTAACATAAGCCTGGGAAGTGAAAATCAGCTAGGGAGAACACAATCTCACAATGCCCTAGAAGACCACACCGTGAGTACCAGGGGCCTCGTTAGAGTCATGCTTAGAGGTTCCACTCCTTGCAGCAGTACATCGCACTGAGCACAAGTGACAGATTCGAAACATCCTATGTTGAACCAAGAACCAATCACACAGGCTAGAAGTTGCATGAGATTTTGTTCTCTTTTGCTAGCACATATACTATCCACTTTTTCATGGACTGGAGAACCAGTGCTTTCCAGGTTGTTGGGACACCACTGTGTTTTGCACTCTGCATCTCTTTTTCCTTCCCTCCTTTCTTCTCATATTCCCTGCTTCCATGCTCTCATTTGGTTATAGTCAAGTTTTCTTTACACTAGTTCATTTCTCTTCCTATATTCTTTGCCAGAATACTGGAGAAAGCACTGGCAGCCACAGAGAAGACAGGAAATGAATTTCGTAAATTGTCAGCTGGACTTCTTTTCTCCTAACTAGTGAAATAAGCAGCTAACATCATCATCATCATCTTTTTGTCTTGTTTGTTGTCTGTAATTGTCCATATTTGTTCTGAGGCTATTTCTGTGGTTTTCATTTTGACAATTTTTTAATATTTTAATATTTTTTATTAGATATTTTTTCATTTACATTCCAAATGCTATCCCAAAAGTCCCCTATAACATCCCCCCACCTTGCTCCCCTAACCACTCACTCCCACTTCTTGGCCCTGGCATTCCCCTGTACAAGCATATGAACTGAGAGGCAAGACCAAGGGGCCTCTCTTCCCAATGATGGCCGACTAGGCCATCTTCTGCTACATAAGCAGCAAGAGACACGAGCTCTGTGGGTACTGATTAGTTCATATTGTTGTTCCACCTATAGGGTTGCAGACCCCTTCAGTTCCTTGGGTACTTTCTCTAGCTGATCCATTGGGGGCCCTGTGTTCCATCCTATAGATGACGGTGAGCATCCACTTCTGTATTTGCCAGCCACTGGCATATCCTCACAAGAGACAGTTATATCAGGGTCCTTTCAGCATAATCTTGCTAGCATATTCAATAGTATCTGCTTTAGGTGGCTGATTATGGGATGGACCCCTTGGTTGGGCAGTCTCCGGATGGTCCATCCTTTCGTCTTAGCTCCAAACTTTGTCTCTGTAATTCCTTCCATGGGTATTTTCTTCCCTGTTCTAGGGAGATATGAAGAATCCACACATTGGATTTCCTTCTTCTTGATTTTCTTGGGTTTTGCAAATTGTATCTTCGGTAGTCTAGGTTTCTGGGCTAATATCCACTTATCAGTGAGTGCATATCAAGTGACTTCTTTTGTGACTGGGTTACCTCACTCAGGATGATATCCTCCAGATACATCCATTTGTCTAAGAATTTTATAAATTGATTGTTTTTAATAGCTGAGTAGTACTCCATTGTGTAAATGTACCATATTT
>NC_034597.1:8612408-8675888 GCF_900095145.1 Mus pahari | reverse complement strand
TTAGTCTATGTCTTTTTATTGGGGAATTGAGTCCATTGATGTTAAGAGAAATTAAAGAAAAGCAATTGTTGCTTCCTGCCATTTTTGTTGTTAAAGTTGGGATTATGTTTTGTGACTGTGTTCCTTTAGGTTTGTTGAAGGATTATTTTCTTGCTTTTTCTAGGGCGTAATTTCCCTCCTTGTGTTGGAGTTTTCCCTTTATTACCCTTAGAAGGGCTGGATTCATGGTAAGGTATTGTGTGAATTTCATTTTGTCATGGAATACTTTAGTATCTCCATCTATGGTAATTGAGAGTTTTGCTGGGTATAGTAGCCTGGGCTGGCATTTGTGTTCTCTTAGGGTCTGTATAACATTTGTCCAGGATCTTCTGGCTTTCATAGTCTCTGGTGAGAAGTCTGGTGTAATTCTAGTAGGCCTGCCTTTATGTGTTACTTGACATTTATCCCTTACTGCTTTTAATATTCTGTCTTTATTTAGTGCATTTGTTGTTCTGGTTATTATGTGTCAGGAGGAATTTCTTTTCTGGTCCAGTCTATTTGGAGTTCTGTAGGCTTCTTGTATATTCATGGGCATCTTTTTCTTTAGGTTTGGGAAGTTTTCTTCTATAAGTTTTTGAAGATATTTGCTGGTCCTTTAAGTTGAAAATATTCATCCTCATCTACTCCTATTATCTGTAGGTTTGGTCTTCTCATTGTGTCCTGGATTTACTGGATGTTTTGAGTTAGGATCTTTTTGCATTTTGCATTTTCTTTGTTTGTTGTGTCCACTTTCTCTCCGGAATCTTCTGCACCTGAGATTCTCTTCCATCTCTTGTATTCTGTTGCTAATGCTCACACCTGTGGTTCCTGATTTCTTTCCTAGGATTTCTATCTCCAGAGTTGTCTCCCTTTGTGTTTTCTTCATTGTTTCTACTTCCATTTTTAGGTCTTGGATGGTTTTGTTCAATTCCATCACCCGTTTGGTTGTGTTTTCCTATAATTCTTTAAGGGATTTTTGTGTTTCCTCTTTAAGAACTTCTACCTGTTTAGCAGTGTTTCCCTATAATTCTTTAAGGCCATACCTGTTTAGCAGTGTTCTCCTGTATTTCTTTAAGTGAGTTATTAATGCCCTTCTTAAAATCTTCTACTATCATCATGAGATATGATTTTAAATCTGAGTATTGCTTTACGGGTATGTTGGGGTATCCAGGACTCTCTGTGGTGGGCATACTGGGTTCTGATGATGTGTTCTTGGTTTCTGTTAGTAATATTCTTATGTTTGCCTTTCACTATCTGGTAATCTCTGGTGTTAATATTCTAGCTGTCTCTTGCTGGAGTTTGATCCTCCTGTGATTCTTTAGCCTCTGTCAGCACTCCAGGGATCCCAACTCTCTCCTGAGTCCCAATGGTCAGAGCACTCTCTGCAGGCAAGCTCTCCTCTTGCAGGGCAGGTGTCTGGAGCTCTGATCCACCTCCTGAGTCCTGGGGTCAGAGCCCTCCCTGTAGACCAACTCTCCTCTGGCAAGGAAGGTGCCCAGGGGCCTGGGTCTCAGCTCTTCCTCCTGGCTGAGGATGAAGGGCCAAACGGACCCTGTCCAGGAAGCTCTGTTGCTTCTGTCACCCACGTGCTCTCCCGTGATCACAAGGTCCTGGGTGTGCTATTGGTCCTGTGAAGTGGAGAGTCCTCTGGGGCCCTTGGTCCCCTCGGCCAGGTTCACATGGAAGATGGTAGGGCTGGCCCCAACCGGAACAGATCCCAGCCTCTGGTCGGGCAGGGTTCCTGCAGGCACAAGACCCTCTGAGATTCTTTGGAGCTGATGTTGTGTTCCACTCAGCCGTGATCCCGAGGTGATCCTGAGGTCCTGCGGCATGGAGAGTATTCTGGAGCCCTTGGCGGCCTCTGCTGGGTTCAGGCGGAAGATGGCAGGGCTGGCCCTGACCAGAACGGATCCCCTCATTTTGACAAATTTTAAGTCAAGAAAATTTAAATGTGGCTGAAATTTATTTGACCAATTATTACATTAATGATGATAAGACATTTGCTGTAAGAGAACCAGATATGTTCCGTTTATGTGTTTATAAAGGAGAAGATTGATTTTTCTAATATGCGAAGTTAATCTTCATTGCCTATATGACTACATTGGGTATCATTTGGGCCATGCAGCACTGGATGAGTCTATGAAGGAATTTCCAGTCTGTGGGGTGGAAGACAGACCCTGAATATGGGCAATGCTATCCCATGGACCTGGACCCAGACAGAATAAGGTAAAGAGGAGACAGCCAGTGTTTATTTCTCTACGTCTGGATTGTAGACTCGATATTGTTCAATGTCTATTGCTGCTGTTACTGTGCCTGTACACTGTGGTGGACTGTACTCTCAAACAATGATCCAAATAAACCTTTTGTCACAGACACAAACAGACAAACCCCCAATGGGTGAGGAAGACTGTAAACTTTCCTGCTGTGGTATGCTATTCCTGATGTCTCTGTCAGCTCTGCCTATCCCTGTACCCTAAGGGTTCACAGTGGTTCCTCAGTGTTCAGGGTTCTTGGTAGAAACAGAAAGAGTACATAGCAGGGACTCAATCATCCCTGATACCCTTGGCCTAGAAATGGCCTACACTCTACCCATCACCTTAATCTGGTTGTGAAAAGGGTGAATCCTCATTAGACTCCATTATACTTCACCCTTCCTCAGTTCCCTGAAGGAGAACACAGGTTGAGTCTGCAGGAGATAGCAGGGTTTGCCCAAGAGAAGTGTAGGTAGAACAAGAGCAAAAATAAAGGTTTTCCACACAGATCCTGGTTCTCTTCCACATGAGATATGTGCACCTCAGGGCTGTGATCTTCCAGTTCACTGACTGTTAGACAACAGGAGAAAATTAAATATATTTTCTTCAGGTTTGTTGGAGCTGCTGAAGATGTTGGGTCAGGTTTGAATGATTTGAAGATTAGATAGTACTGATTTTCACTCTACTGGCGAGGTGACTAAAACATCTGGTCTGAAGGCCATGCTGTCTGGGTTCACAGACAGAGTCTGTAGAGTCTTATGTGTCTGCTGATCAGTAGGAACAATGGGGAAGATAATTTTTCTGGGCATCCATTGGGTTTTTTTTTTTTTTTCATAAAAAGAGGAGGATAATTGATACTTTATAGAGTTTTGAGACTATTTTTCTGAGGAATAAATGAGATTATACCTAAGTTAACCTGAAGAATTCCTGGCATATAATAAGCACCCAATAAATGTTAGATAAAATAGGCATGGCGACTAGTGTAGTTAGAAGTAGCGCTCCCTCTCTCAGGGTGATAGGTGGTGGACAGGTAGGAGTTAACACTTGGCTTTGAAAGAGGAAGTTCCAGGCAGATCTTAGTATTCTAAGAGATATCTACTTGAATCTCTCCACTTGCTTAGTTCTATGGCTCGGCTGCAGTCTGTGTTCTTTAATGGCATTTTGATTTGTTTTCACAAAAGTCGATAATTTCCCACTTCTCTATTGAAAATAGGCTTTTCAGCAGAGCATGCAGACATGGTGTAAAACAGGTGACATTATAGTTTTTTGGGACTGGAGACAAATAGGAAGAAGATGTGACTCCAAAGTTCCAGTTCTCAGGGAGGTTGTGAAAGGCAGTGCTGTTGCAGCCATAGTAACTGAAAATGGTGAACACACAAGGAGGAGACCTGAAGTGGGTTCAGGTTCATGTGGACAGACTCAGCATTGCGTGGCTAGAGTACACTTTCTCATCTGGCTTCATCTTCCCCTTCATGCTTCTCATTGCTGCTCTCCCTGACAGTCGTGGACCAGCTTGATGCGCCGTGTCTAATTCTTCATAAATCAGGTGAGGTTTGGAGTGATATTGGCAGTGGATTTCCCAGCCCCATTGTTCTCCCTCAAGAGTGTTATTCAGTCTGCAAACAATCAAATGTGAACACCCTTGTTTGCTTGCCACACTGGCCTTTGTAGGCACTGAAAACTTTGATTTATAACTGTAGATAATTGATGGCCCTGGGGTAGAGACCACAGCTCCCACTCCTCCTCCTTTAATCTGGCTTTGCTTAGAGATCCAGGTCCCGGAACATTCTCAAGAGAATGGGCTGGGAATTTTCCAACTCCCCAATGGGAGATCATTCATCATGGTTAGGAGTGTGTTTGTGAAAGGAAAGAACACAAAAGTCAGGCCACCTCGAGGTGGCCAGGCACAGAATGGTGTTAAGGCTAATGTATTCATTGTGACATTGCTAAGGAGAAGCCATGCTATCCCGTGAATCAGACACATTTGCTGCTTTCAAAAATGAATTTTGATATTTGTATTTCAAGTATTAGTACTGAAAAGCAATGCCTGGAGTGCCTACTAACTTGAAAGTCTACTAATAAGAATATAGATTCCCCCATGGCAGCTCTATCACAGTAGAGCTCAGCATACATGCCACCCAGCATATGTGCAGTTCTGAGCCTTGTCTCCCTGCCCTGCTCCCTTTTGTTTTGTTAGTTCAAAAGGAGTCCTTACAAGTTTTACATTTGGCATTTCTTCCTTAGGAGATAAAGATTGATTCTTAGTTTCTGGAGATGATGGCGGAGCCTTCTCTACAGCTACAAGGGTTTTGCCATTGTTGTATTTATTTCATGGAGAACAAAAGAATTTACTGTTTATATTTTGTTTGCTTTTAAAGTATTTTAAAAGCTAAAGGTAACCTGGTGTGTGTGTGTGTGTGTGTGTGTGTGTGTGTGTGTGTGTGTGTGTGTGTGTGTGTTTTAAACAAAATGTAATGTCAGATTTAGAATAATACATCATGGAAGTGCAAAATTGGTATGGTAAAGTTTAGGTGGTTTGTTTATACAAATTATTTTAATGTCGAAAAATTATTCATGGATAAATAAAAGAGCAAAGGAAATTTAGAAATTACAATAGTGTGTGTCTCTGGATCTTTTCTCTTAAATTTGTGCAAAATGATTCTGACTATGTTGAAATACTGCTTAGCCTCCATTCACTGTACTGAATAAATTACCTAACAGCAGACACCACTGAAGAGGCCATCAATGTGCAAGATTTGTGGCTCCTGTTTCCATACACCTGTTGATACAGGTACCACTTAAAGTTACTCATGGCATCTCAGTGAGAATTGTCAAAGACAGATTTTTCACTGGGAGTGGAGTCTTAACAAGTTTGAGTGGACAGATCGTTTCTGCCCAAATGGCATAGAAGAAGACTTGGAGGTAATGTTCTTTACAAATTGTAGTCCAATTTAAATTAAAGTTTTTTTTTAGATTAGGAGAAAGACAGTTCTCAGATATTGATGCTTTAGCACTCAGAGTCCCCACCTAATGATGCAGAAACCACTGTGCCTTGGAGAAGCATGCCTTAACATTGACTTGGTTTAGAGGTGACTTCATCCCAAGCCGATGGATGTGACTTATAAGAAAAATATCTATTTTTCAGATAATAGAAAACAGTAATTAAAATCCATAGTCAATATGAGTGAACGCACAAAATAATGGCAACACAGACCCCTTTGAAAAATGAATAATCCAGTTCTGTGAAGTGTACGCTCCTTTTCTTTCAAGGGGGGGCAGATCTGTCCCTTGTGCCTTTGTACAAAAATAACTACATTCACAATAAACACACTTTCAGGCTGGAACTACAGCTCAGTTACAGAGATCTTGCCTATACAGTATTTACAGTATTCTATATTCTATCCCGACTTAAAATATAAATTAGTAATGTCAATGTAGTTTTTCCATAGTGACTTTTACTGCTTCCTTGAAAAAAGAAGTAAATATTTGAGAAAATTCTACTCCAGGATATTTTAAATCACTATATACTTAGCATATTTGTATTTTAATCGCACAGCCTTACATTTCAATACCAATGTTTAACTCATTTTGCATAATGTTTTTTAATATAAGAAGTACACCATTGTCAACCTGTCATCTCCCAGCCTTATGAGAAAGTCACAGTTTCTTTGGCCACAAGTTTCTGTGCTACAAAAAAATTAAATCCTTAGAATAAAATGTTCTCACTGAGCATCTCGTTGTTGGATGCTATCCTGTAGGATGGAAGAGTTTGTCACACTTTGGGGACAAGGCACCCTGATAAAGACAGTGAATTTTCTCTCCCTTCGTGGGTAAAGTTCAGATCAGAGAAAATAAAATGGTTATACAGTTGTGTCTCTGAATCTTTTCTCTCCTCTGGGAACTCTTTCCCTCATATTGAGTTGTCTTGCACAGCCTCCATATTAGAGCGTTTGACTTGTATTATCGCATCGTGCTTAGTTTTGTTTGTTTGTTGTAACTTGGAGGCCTGCCCAGTTCTGAAGGAAACATAGAGGAGTTGGATCTCAGGGAGAAGGGAGGAGAGGAGGAATCTTGGGAGACGATTTTGGTCAGGTTATATCGTATGATAGAAAACTTTATTTTCAATTAAGAGAGAGTAGGGCTTATGGAAAAGCAAGGCCTCTTTCACACAGTCATTTTCTCTATTATCATAATTCTACATAATTTTATAACATCAATAATAACATTTTATATCAATTCATGAGTAGATAGCTTGACTCTTTTTAAAATACCATAAAAAGGAATTTTGTGGGCACACTTCAGCTCCATTTTCTACTGGACACATTGTATCATTGTTCCATTTGTCTTATCCCCTTACAATAAAAATGTCATACTGGGAAATATGAAAAAAAAATAAATAAAATGGTTATAGTACTAGAGGACAAAAAGGACCCCAAACCCTAACCTGTAACTATAAGCAGACAATTTCATGCTCAGGCACACATCCCTCTATGAGCAGTCACTACCCATGTGCCACCGTTACCAGCTTTTTCAGACACACTCCATTTTCCATGTGTGAGAAAGGAATGGTTTCCTTCACAGACTGTTTAAAGTACTCCATCTCAGAAATCCTGCAGATGTGTCTGTGAAATAAAATATAATGCCGATTATCTACGCTGCAGAAAAGCAACGCTAGGCAAGAGAGCTCAGTGGACTCTGCTGCCTCGTGAGTAATTCTTTAATTGCAGATTGGTTTTCTATCATTCTCTTTGGCATCAGAAGTGACCACTTGGTCCTGGGGTTGGATTAACTATTTTGTCAGAAGAGCCTACTGAAGGATCTTTATAGAACAACCAATCACTCAGGGGACTGCAATGGAGGGGGAACGGTGTGTGTGCGTGTGCATGTGCATGCGTGCGTGCGTGCCTGCGTGTGTGTGCGTGTATGCATGCGTGCATGCATGTGTGAGTTGTGGGGAAGTGAGCCTGCACTGTGATGTCTTGGTGCTTTCTAAGGTTGAAGGCCCACCAATTCCTGATGGCCCAAGTAGGCAGCCTGTTCCAGCACCTGATGACTTACCTAAGCAGTGAAGTTGTCAGTGACTGTCTTATTTCTAACTGCTGGTAAGACTGTAGGAAACAAGAAAAGCATAGGGCTGTGACATTTGATGTTTGGATCTTTTTATCCTAGGGAATAGCTGCTTCCAAACAAACTTTAAATTGTATATTTTGCTTTGCTTCCTCCATTCTGTGGAGTCTACCATCTGTCTCACATGGGGGAGATAGAAATTTTACTGACTTTACAATTAGGCTTTAGTTTATTTAGATGTTTTTCCCCATTTACTCTCAGAGTGGTCATAGACATAAATGCTTGCAGCTGAAGATGAGTGGAATATTTGTGGAGTGGGCACTGAAAGGCATTTGTCACATCAAAACAGTTGGATCCATTTAAAAACACTCTGGAAATTGAAATGTGAACATCTGTATGAAAGACTGAAACGGGCTGCCACTCTCAGCGCTCACTCAGAAAGGCTGAGTTAGGGATTATTTCCCCTCCACAGTGCACTGTAACCAAATTGGTTGGCTCTGAATATTTTGCAAGTTATTTCCAAATTGGTAAGCGTGAGTGCAAGGTAGTTGAATCAAAAGCGCCTGGGAGATTTACAGTTGTCCTGTGAGTAGCGGCGTTAAGGCCGACTGCTTCACCCAAATTAAGAAACTATTGCAGGGCAGTGGTTTTTTATGGACTTGCGATGTTTGTATAATTGAATGACTATGCTCTGCCTTGCTACAGTTTGTGAGGCATCTCTAAGTGGGGATGGGGATGGGAGCTGCTTTGCAGCCAGGCTGCTGGAATCTGCTGAGCAGGCATTTAAGACTGAGGAGGCAGTGCCTGGCTGCTGCCCTGCAAAGTTCATGGAATCTCCCCCATCTGTCAAATGATGAGAAGCATCCAACCAAGAAGATGGAAAACTGTGAGAGTGATTGGGCATTGGAGAAGATGGTGGGCATGTAGCGATTGTGCATTGCTCAGTGTGGGTGCTAGGAACTGAACTCTCATCCTGTGTAAGCACAGTAAGAGCTCTAAACTGCTCTCCAGCCCTGTGAAAAGGTTTAATAACAATAACAAAACTCCACCCCACAAGAACTTCCAGCCTAGTAATTTCTGAGGTCTCCTCCCTGTGTCCTCATCTCATGCTGTGGGCACCCATGATCTAACACATTTGCCAGTTTGAATTCCCCCACAATTCTGCAACAGCTTTACCACCTTCTCTGCTGCGACATTAGGCATGAATTGTTTCTTTCTTAGTTCTGTGAGACAGCACTGATTAGACCTCCATGGTATTTGTTCATTCATACCAGAGTGAATCTGGGTTGGAACATATTTTGTTAGTGTTATTATTCCAAAATTCCCCCTTGGCCTAATAGTTCTCAGAGTCCCCCAAAAGGAAAGGGTGCAACGTATAGGCAATCGCACAGAGTTACATGGGTGAACTCAAAGTTGCCAGCATCATGCTGGCAGCATGCTGTGTTCATAGCCTTCTGTTTCCTCATTAATGCATGATGAACCATTGGCTTTCATTTGTTTCTCCAGTGCCTTTTGTGTGCCTCTGGTGGGACACAGGGGTGTTTAGGACCACCCTTCTTAATGTGTGTATTCAGGACATCTATGGTGTTATTAAATGCCAATTTTGTTACCTTATATTCTTTCTTCTTGGAAAACTTTTGCCTCTTGGTGACTCTGTGATGCAAAGGAGAAGATACACTTTGTGGGCTCACAGGTTACATTCCAAGCCTAGCAGGAACACATACATTAACAGAGGAGAAACAGTAAGGAGGGGCCTTTTGTCTCTGGTGATTTCTCACTGCCTGCAAGTGAAGTGCAAGTGACCATGGGACAATCGCCATAGTGTGGATACTTCCATTGAGCTAAGAAGCTCATGACCAGGAATGAGCAAGAAAAAGGTAGATAGAGCTCAGTAGCACATAGGGTCTTGGTACCAGATGAGACAGGGAGTTGCTTTGCTCCTGTGAGGCCAGAGATGCAACAGACCTGGCAGCAGCCCTCATCTGTATCTTGGCAGATTTGAGGTGTCAGCATTGATGAAGTGGGGACAGGAATGTGTCCACACTCAAAGATAGTGTGACATTGCATAACAAAAAGGGTTTCCAGAATTCATGGTTTCTGCTCTATGTTTGAGAGTGTCGGGAAATGAAGCTCACTTTTTTGTTTGTTTAAGAACAATGTCTGCCTTTTGGGGGCAGAATCTCACATATATTAGCTATGTTATTACAAGCCCAACAAGGCGGTAGTTGTTTTTCTAATTGTAGAAGCAGACTGGAGTCTGGAAGTTCTAGAACTTTTGTCTTCACTTGTCAGGGGCAAAGCAGGATTCCACAGCCATTCACAGCCACACACTGATGCAAAGCACTCAGCAAGCCACCTTTGTCATGCAAAAGGAACTAAGCAGGCCCCTGAGAACCAGGAGGACTATGCTCAGAACTTTACATCATGCCTAAGCATAAGCATTTGTGCAGACAGTAAACTTTTGAAAGTAAGCATTCTAAAAGGTTTGTGAAGAATACATTACAAAGGAGCATTCTGTGGGCCAGTAAGAAATTGATATGTATTAAGCAGCCAGATTTGTCAGTCTATAAAAATTCTCCGAAGACATGAATCCATAAAACTCAAGCAGTTTCTGGTCTTGTCCAGGAGAAAGAGATCTATATTCAGAACAAAATCTCACAGACAAGGTTTGTATATATCCCAAGTTCAGAAGAACAACAGGATGTCTGAGGAGTAGATTTGCTGGTGAGTGTCTTTGTCCAGATCTGCAAGAAAAGGTGGGAAGCCAATAGCTCTGAAGATATTGTTTCCTTAATCCTCCCCAATAGGCTGCCTTGGCCAGCTAGCCAATCACCACCATTTGTCATTACAGAGGAGATCCACTCAGTGTTATTTCCCAGTCATCTGGGATATATCGTATCTTTACCTCAATTTGCAGTACCCCGGTGGAGTCCTTCTTCCTATCTAGGGATGAGGTTGATCAGATGTCTTTGGCAAATAGCAAAAAATGCCCCAAAGCAGGCCTTACTCTTCTTGTTTCACAGGCCACTTTGTTCAGTGTCCCAACTGTACTCTTCTAGGCACAAGCTCTGGTATTTCTCCTGAAACACTGGCTGCTTTGATATGCCTAGCCCCTAAATTCCAAATCCACTTTTCAGTTACTCACTTCTTCCCGGAGACTGGAAGAGAAAGATGTGGGCTACTGACCCCAACTCGACAAATGAGAAGAGTTGGAGAATGGAGGGATCATCCCAAGGTCACAATGATAATGCCTCTTCCCTCACCTATTCTCCTGTCTATGTGGTTCCTTTCTGTTCAAGGCCTACTATCTGTGATTTCTGCACTTGCCTTACACATCACTGTCAGAGGGCACATAGGATTCACATAGCATATGATACATTGGCTTGCTTCTTGTTAACTGGTGTGCCTGTGTACTTGTACATAGTACTGGGTTTTATACTGACATCTTGTGTGAGTTGTCCTGGCTTTATTCTTGTTGCTCTGATAGATACCACAGCAAAAATCAACATGGAATTCTCTGGCTTACAATTCCAAGTTGTAGTCCATTACTTTGGGGAAGTCAAGGAAGGAATTTAAGTAGCTAGTGATATGACACCCACAAGCAAGAGCAGAGAGAGTAATGCATCCTTGAGACATAGCTACCTTTCTTCACTCCCACACAGTTTATAGCCCAACCTAGGGAATGGAGGCTCCTACAGTGGGCAGGGTCTTCCCAACTCAATTAAAGAAATCCCCTATTGGCAAGCCCCAGGCCAAGGCAATCTGGAGAAGTCTTCAGTGAGACTCTCTTTCCAGGTGACTTCCAGTTTAGTGTGTTGACAGTTAAAGGCAGGCTGCATATAAGTAGGCAGTGAAATTTCAGCATTTTCACAACACTCACTCACCCACCCTCCTCTGCTCCCCAGTCTCATCCCATTCTTTTTCTCTGGTCTAAACAGTTGTTCTTCTACTTTTTGTATCATCCATGATTTTATGTTTCTGTATAAAGTCTATAATAAACACATGAAAAAAGCATTTTCCTTCATCTCCTTTAATTCACTTAATATGATGATTTCCAGTTGCATGCATTTTCCTACAAATTATCCAATTTAATTTTTATGGCCAAATAAAATTCTATTTTCTGTGCACACATACACACACATACTATATATGTGTATATATATATAATATATACACACATGTATACAGATATAGGATATATATGTATATATATAATACATATAATATATATATATAATATATAATATATATATATATATATATATATATATATAATATATTTATTTCCTGTATCAGTTTCTCTGTGAAGAGCATCAAAATGGTATGAGATGGTATTTCTGGGAGCTTACAGGGCAATTCTTATGTAACAACTTGGAATCACGGACACAGCTTTTGAGGAAATACATGCAAGACTGCCTTATAGTGCTTCTCAGTGTCACTAGGGGAACTGGATCCAGATGCAAATTCTTTGGTTCCACAGTGACTAAGGAAACACATATTCTGGTGTTGGTGCCAGAAATTAGCTTTCCAAGTGACTATGGAGCAGTCAAACCTCTGACCATGCATCCTCCAAATATGTTTATGATGTGGAACGTGGTGACCAGCTGTCTGTTATTTTCCATGATTTCAGAGCTTGGAAGAAATCTATTTCAGCCTAAATGGCAGTTCAGGACATTTAGATCTGAATGAAAAGATTGATTTCTCAGTGGTAGAGGTTGCACAAGCAGTAAGAAAAAACTGAAGGAAGATTTTGGAATTTGATTGTTGGGGGGAGGAGGGTGTGCGATAAGCTGGAGTACTTAGCCATCAAAAAACAAACAGGCAAAAGGAAAGGGAAGAAATTGACCTCTGGAGAAAATGGGAAATGTGAAATACCATCATCTGGCCTCACATGGACCATTTCTGGTTCTTCTTTTATATGCTTCGACATGAAGGATGGTATCTTCTGAGCTGGCATCTTTTCATTTCTGCTGCAGATCACAGTGTAGCCGAAATCACCCAAACAACTTTGCTACACTGAGAACTTTCCACAGCAGGTACATGAGGCCAAGTCATGGCACATGGCCTCCCTCCTACCCCTCTACCCATGACTATTCTATTTAACTGACTTCATTCCCTGCTGCTACAATTGTTATTTTCAACATGATAAGTCTAAATAGGAGAATATTAGCTAACTTCTCTAATGCCCTTTGTTAAGTGGTTTTTCAGGATGGCTGGTCTTGTCCTAGTTTTCAGGTACTCATAGGAATCTACCCAGTGCTTATCTGGATTAGATTCCATTAGACTTTATGAGGATTATTTTGAAAGGAACACTTCAGGACTGTGGGCCGCTGAAATGAACAGACAATAAGCATGCTTAACCAAGACTGTCTAAGATGACTGAGGATATGGGAAGACAACATAAATGCTTGTACCAGATTGAAGGCCACTGAAGAGGCTGTGGGGAACATTTGGGGACTAAAGCTAAGGCCTCATGAAAACCCGAAACATCCAGATCCCTGTTGGTCACCAATCCCAAGAGACTTCAGCACACATGCCAACTGTTTCAGTACACTTAGGAAATTTTTTTATTAGATATTTTCTTCATTTACATTTCAAATGCTATCTCGAAAGTCCCCGAAACCCTCCCCCCACCCTGCTCCCCAAGCCACCCACTCCTGCTTCCTGGCCCTGGCATTCCCCTGTACTGGGGCATATAAAGTTTGCAAGACCAAGGGCCTCTCCTCCCATTGATGGCCTAATAGGCCATCTTCTGCTACATATGCAACTAGAGACACAGTTCTGGGGGTTAGTGGTTAGTTCATATTGTTGATCCTCCAATAGAGTTGCCAACCTCTTTAGCTCCTTGGGTATTTTCTCTAGCTCCTTCTTTAGGGGTCCTGTGTTCCATCCAATAGATAACTGTGAGCATCCACTTCTGTATTTGCCAGGCACTGGCATAGCCTCACAAGGGAGAACTATATCAGGGTCCTTTCAGCAAAATCTTGCTGGCATATGCAATAGTGTCTGGGTTTGGTGGTTGTATATGGGATGGATCACCAGGTAGGGCAGTCTCTGGATGGCCCTTCTTTCTGTCTCAGCCTCGACCTTTGTCTCTGTAACTCCTTCCATGGAGTTCCCCATTCTAAGAAGGAACAAAGTATCCACACTTTGGTCTTCCTTCTTCTTGAGTATCATGTGTTTTGCAAATTGTATCTCAGATATTCTAAGTTTCTGGGCTAATATCTGCTTATCAATGAGTGCATATCATGTGTGATCTTTTGTATTGTGTTACCTCACTCAGGATGATATCCTCTAGATCCATCCATTTGCCTAAGAATTTCATAAATTCATTGTTTGTTTGCTTTTTTGTTTTTTTATTATTTTATTTTATTATTTATTTATTTATTTATTTTGATTTTTTTGAGGCAGGGTTTCTCTGTGTAGCCATGGTTGTCCTGGAACTCACTCTGTAGATCAGGCTGGCCTCGAACTTAGAAATCTGCCTGTCTCTGCCTCCCAAGTGCTGGGATTAAAGGCATGTGCCACCATGCCCAGCAAATTCATTGTTTTTAATTGCTGAGTAATACTCCATTGTGTAAATGTATCACATTTTCTGTATCCATTTTTTTGTTGAGGGACATCTAGGTTCTTTCCAGCTTATAGCTATTATAAATAAGGCTGCTATGAAAATAGTGGAGCATGTGTCCTTATTACCAGTTGGAAGATCTTCTGGGTATATGCCCAGGAGAGGTATTGCTGGATCTTCCAGTAGTACTATGTCCAATTTTCTGAGGAACCGCCAGACTGATTTCCAGAGTGATTGTACCAGCTTGCAATCCCACCAACAATGGAGGAGTGTTCCTATTTCTCCACATCCTCACCAGCATCTGCTGTCACCTGGATTTTTGATCTTAGCCATTCTTACTGGTGTGAGGTATTGGTCACCAATCCCAAGAGACTTCAGCACACATGCCAACTGTTTCGATACTATTAGGAAATTTTTGTTTTAATTTGTTTCAACTAACAACTGACTTTGTGCTTAGACTTTGGTCTTATTTTACTTTTACTATACCCATCATTTACTAAAGAACCACATCTGTCTAAAACAGTAGTGAAAATGCTGAGGAAGGGTACAAAACAGGAGGAAAGAAGATAAGGTTACTGCTCTTATTGGAGCCAGGGTGGCAGGCTGTGTCTCACCTGCTAGGATAGAGAGATGATTAGTTTAGGAGCGGCCTCCATGGTGATCATGTGCCATGTGATGCTCTTGGAACCATACTGGACAGAAGACTCAGAAGAAAGAACATGCCATGTACCAGGAGAGTGGGTTGAGAGGGCTACAGCTGCCGTGAGGTGAATAATAGGTGTACAAGATAAGCTGTGCTCTCTCTCCATTCATCTTAACCCTCTTTAGTCAATTTGGCTGAAAAGGATAGACAGATGGGCCTGGGTTCTACTTCTGATACCCAAAAGTAAAAATGGCGGAAGTCTTTCCCCCACCAGTTCCCTTCCTGTGCAGGGTGTTCTCTCTAGTTTTTTTGTTTGGTTGGTTTTTTGTTTTGTTTTGGTTTTTGTTTGTTTGTTTGTTTGCCTAGTGATTTGTCTAAAGGAGCACAAGAGATCTGGAACAGAAGAGCAAATCACAGTGTCAGTGCAGTGAGAATCCTGCCCACTGTGTATCCACACTTGGTCCACAATGCAGAGACCCATTGGAAGGAGAAATTCGGTGGCCTGGAATGTGGGGTGCCATGATTCGTCATGGAGATGAACTGAAAATGGTTGGAGGACTGCTTTGGCACTAAAAGCAGAGGGACTGACTTAAGACAGCAAACATAAAGGAACAGGGAAAAGCATGAATTAAAAAATAATCAGGTCAATCAAAAACTGATCATGGGTACCAAGAAAGAGAGCAACAATAAACCATCAGAGAGTTATCTGAATGTTCTAAGTAGTGACATGGCTTAATCATGGCAGGACCAGCTTTGCTAGTGTTGTATTAGGAGTAACTGAGATAGAAAACCACGTTCTAGCTCCGTAATCTCTGGCAGTAACCTTGCAGCATGCTGGTACAGTAACAACGGACCCCCAAGCATTCCCTAGAGTCTAGAGTCTTGCACATTCTCACACCAGGTGAACCCAGCTCTTGCCTGCTCCTGCCCTGATGGGCATAGGACACATCCAGGGTCTCAGGTCACAGATGAAGCTCCTCCACAGGATGGTTGTTTCTTTCCTAAGTTCCTAGAGACCTGACCCACTTTACCTCCAGAATTCTGAACACTACCTTGCTCTAGCATTGGGCTATGGTAGAGACTAAGGGGCAGACCACCTAACCTTGCTCTCAGTCCTATAGACTTCCAGGCATGGAAAGAGTAACCCGTGGCCTCATTAGATGAGCAGGTCAGCCTTTTCTCATTCATCATGTCCATGCAGAATGATGCAGACAATATTCTAGGTTTGTACCTATCATGAAGTTCCTGAGTGTGTCTACAGATGCCAAAGCTTTGAGGGTGAGTTAGTTCGGACAGCCAAAGGCAGACAGGAGGAATGGGAGTTGCTATTTCAAGTGGGAATTCTTCTGCCCAACTTCTCCATGAAGATTCCTACTTTTACTTAGCTCCAACAGATTTGTTTATGAATAGCAAATACACTGAGTGTCTTAGTCAGGGTTCCTATTCCTGCACAAACATCATGACCAAGAAGAAGTTGGGGAGGAAAGGGTTCATTCATATTACATTTCCACATTGCTGTTCATCACCAAAGGATGCAGAACTGGAACTCAAACAGGTCAGGAAGCAAGAACTGATGCAGAGGCCATCGAGGAATATTTATTACTGGCTAGCTTCCTCTGTCTTGCTCAGTTTCTTTCTTATAGAGCCCAGGACTACCAGCCCAGGGATGGTACCACCCAGTATGGGCCTTCCCCCCTTGATCACTAATTGAGAAAATGCCTTACAGCTGGATCTTATAGAGGCATTTCCTTCACTAGAGCTCTATAATAACTCCAGCCTGTGTCAAGCTGATGTACAAAACCAACCAGTACACTGGGTAACTTCTAGGTTAGAGCCCTCTGCTGTGCGGTATCTTCTTTCCATGACTATGTTTGGCTAGCCTCACCCTATTTACCCCTGGGTGCAGTCATGATGCAAAGTGAGAGCCATTCTTACCTGTGCCAAAGGAGAACCTGGACAAAGAGTTCCATCTGAATATCTCTCTACAGCTCAGTTTCTTTATCTCAGAAGATTGCAAGGAAAAGATGAGCCTAGGTTGGGATTGGAAGACTAGCCAGTGTGCCAAATTTAGCCAGACTCCTCTTTGCAAAAAAAGTTCTAAAGTTATAGCATGGTCACTTACATATAAGCTTTCTGTTGCTGACTCTGGATCCTAACAGGAAAGGTGAGTAGTTACAACAGTGTCATCTGACCCATAGAGCATGAAATAATTAATATCTCATCTTTCCCAGTGAAAAACATGCTGATCCAGACCTGAACATATAGCACATGGCTGTGATGTTGTCCTTCCTGAGTAATCAACATCTTTATGCCTCTTTTGTTATCCTCCTGAATAACATCCTTTACCCAGGTCCAACTTAAGTGAGAAATCTGCTTCATTATATTGGACAAGTTTGTAAAGGATCTTAAAATATATATACATCTTCTTCTAAGGTATTTAAGATACTACAGCTCTGCCATCTGCCCACATGGCTTAGCTACAGGAAAACGGAGTCATGGGCCCTTTGCTTCTCCAGCCTCAGAGCTTGGCACTCAACACAAGATGACCAGGAAAGGCAAAGAGATAAGGAAGTCATGATTGGAGGGCATGAGCGGAAGGAAGAGGTTAGCAAGACGAGCAGACGCTCCCAAAGCACTTGGCTTTAAAGAAAATTTATTTTCCTGACTCCCTAGGGAAAGCTTGCTACTGTTCCCAACCTTCTCCCTTTCTGGACCAAAGCCAAGTGCTCGCTAAGTGACATTTGCCTGCCCGGGGAATCTGTGGGTTTCTTCATTCAGCAGTGGGGAAAGGAGATAACTGCGTGCTGGAGCATGCTTTCAAGGAGCAAACCAGGATGCAACAGAACAGGAGTGCTCAGAAGGAAGCATCTCACTTATCATGTATCACAAAAGAACAACTTACAGGGAAAAGTTCATCTGACAAGTGCACGGAGTGCGATGCATGTGTAGCATGAAACAAATGATATCTCCTTAGATGGCATTATACTATTAAGATTCCATTACTGTCACTTGTCCTCACTCTTCCAGGAGTATTGTCAATATAAGAAGAAAAGACACTCATGTGCACACAATCATACCTAAATGCTTGTACACAGACTGTATTGAGGCTAGTCTGAGATGAAAGGGCCTAGAGGTATGGACCTTTGCTGTCCTGGCAAACTACTCTGGTTTTCAGGATGCAGAGATGGTAAATATTCCAGAGAGCTTTATTTTCATGCACCCTGCAAAATTATCCCTTCTCTTGTGCAAACAGCCTTCCACTCCAAAGGGCAGGATAACCATGGAAAGGCTTCAGTGACTGTCCACTTTTCCTTAGGGACAACATCGGGTGGTCTCTGCTCAGTTTAACCCAAGGAAAAGGTGCAGGGAAAATTGATTCGCAATCATTTCTGCTCCTCCATGTCCATTAACAGGTTATACACAAAGGTTTATCTGGATTTCAGGTAGAGCCTAGGAGACATGAGCAAATGTTCTGTTTTTGAATTCATAACTAAATGTAATCAATACATTTCACTATTAAGCCATTAAGCTAGTTTATTAATATTCTTTTCACAAAATACTCTGCAGTGTGATGGTGGAAAAGTCTGGGTATTCTGAATTCTCAAAGTGAGACAGAGAATCCATCCTCTAGCCAACATTCCTGAAGGCAGATCTACACAAAAATTTGATTTTTCAGATTTTTTTTTTCTTTTTAGACAGTCCTGCTGTGTAGCACAAGCTGGCTTCCAGCTCATGACCCTCTTGCTTTGGCATTCTAATTCCTGGGATTCAAGGCATGTACCACCCACTAGGCTAAGTCTTTATCTCAGAGTTTGAAAATAATATTCATAGATCTCCTAAATAAGATGTCATCTGACTCAGTATGAGCCAGTACTTCCTAAGCAAGCACTTCAAACTTGCATAAATGTCCTCAAAATCAGCTTAACCAACAATGAAATATTACACAACAACAAGAATAAAGTACAGTTACTTAAAGCAATTTGGATGACTCCTATGCACATAATTGTGATTACTATTTGATTCAGGTGCCAATATATGTGTATTTGCATGTACACATCCCTACATACACTCAAGATTAATCTCCAGTGATCAATATTAAGGTTGTATTTGCCCCAAGCAGAAGAGATAATGAGTCCAGGGAATTTCTATTTGTTGGCCATTTTCTGTGTTTTTAATTTGAATTGTGGTCATATGAATTTTGGCTGAAATTTTATGGAGCGATCCATAGTATAGGTTGTTTAATTAAAAGGTATAAAGTATTTGAAAATTATTAATGGAAACTGAATAAAAACTCCCTCATTTTTATTTCTAAAGGTGGTAAAATATTTTCCTGAGTTGGTTTTCATTGTGAGAGACCTTTGATGTTGTCCCCTAAAGTTTACACCGAATACAAATATCCCAGGTCCCCCGAGTCTGCGCACACTGGTCTCAGTCCTCCTGCAGCTAATGAGCTCCAGGACGAGAATACAGGCTTCTGAGACCCACTGTAAAGGTAGGAAAGACAGTAAAACAACTGCTTTGATAGCACTTTTAAAAATTCATAACAGGTATAAAAAGAAGTGGCAGCTATTTAGTGTGTACATGGGCAAAAACCCTGTAAGATTTGTGGCACCATAAAAGGCATCAGTCATACATTCTGCCGAGTAAGGCAGGGCTTCTGATAGAATAGTCTCTGGTCTTTCTTTTGCCTTTATCTTGTGAATAATGGATCTGGCTGTTTATAGGCCTCCATGCATTGGTAAGGAGGGCTTGGAAGAACATGACCATCCTATTCCACCTGCGGGCCATTTCCTCCCAGGCAGGTGATGGCAGCTCTTTATCTGCCCTGCTGTTGGGCCTGCCACTTGCTCTTTTACACAGATGCTGTTCTAAGTTAATGCACAATGAGTGGCATGAATATCATTACATGGATTAGACCTGTTTTGTAGAGTTGGTATCTTCTTGTCTGTGCATTTCCAATTATTTTAGGATGTATTCGTATTACTTTAATGTGTGTGTGTGTGTGTGTGTGTGTGTGTGTGTGTGTGTGTGTGTGTGATGAACATATGAGTACTGATGTCTGAGGAGGCCCGAAGGGGGGATCAGATCCCCTAGAACTAGAAATACAGGCTGTTATGAACTTCCTGCTGTGGGTGCCAGGAATGGATTTCAGGTTATTTGGGAGAGCAGGGTGTGCTCATAACTACTGAGCCACCTCATCTGCCCCTGCATTTCTAATGAGAAAATGACAACATGCATGTCCTAGGTATAGAAACTAAAGGTAATCGCACTGTACTGAGTTCCCTGTACCACCTAGTTACATAAATATACCTCCCTGTCTTAGTCAGGGTTTCTATTCCTGCACAAACATCATGACCAAGAGGCAAGTTGGGGAGGAAAGGGTTTATTCATCTTATACTTCCACATTGCTGGTGATCACCAAAGGATGCAGGAGCTGATGCAGAGGCCATGGAGGGATGTTCTTTACTGGCTTGCTTCCACTGGCTTGCTCAACCTGCTCTCTTATAGAACCCAAGACTACCAGCCCAGAGATGGCACCACCCACAAGGGGACCTCCCCTCTTGATCATTAATTGAGAAAATGCCTTACAGCTGCATCTCATGGAGGTATTTCCCCAACTGAAGCTCCTCTCTGTGTGATAAGTCCTGTGTCAAGTTGACACAAAACTAGCCAGTACACTCCCCATTGACAAATTCACTGTTTATTTATATAAATAAAATTTCAGTTAGCTTAAGCACATTCATTAGGTACTTTTCAAAATATTTATGTTTTGGCAAACACATTATGAAATTTCTCTGGTATTTTTTTTAACAGAGCTAAGGGAATGTAATGAAAGTTTTGACTATGGAGACATTATTATGAACATAGGAATTGACTCCCTCTCAGGCTGGGAGGTGAATACAGCTATAACCCCTACCTCAGGGTATCTTGGCTTGGATGCTTTCTTATATGGCTTCATTCTGTTCTGCCTCTTCCTTAGTGGTCAAGCCCTCATGTTTATCAGCAACTTTACTTACATATTAGCTTGTTCTTTGTTTTCTGGCTCTCCTCTTCCAGTCTGCATTGACGGTTAGAACAGAGGCTAGGGCTTACATGTGCTGTGGGCAGACGGCCAGTCTCTGCAAGTATGTGTGCTGTGTTTAGATCACTCCATACTAGTTCATCCAGGGCTTCTCACACGGAAGCTGCTATTCCCTTGGTGGTAGTGTAACTACAAGTATGTGGGATTCTCTGGGAGATGAATTCAGGAATGACGATAAAGTCACTCCCACAAAAAAGGATGAAAGAAGCCCATTTTTCACATGCAAAAGAGCCGAGACAGGGCTGAGTTCAGCAGGTAGTTATCCTCACAGATGTCCTGTCTCAGGCCTCTTAACCCATCAATTTCTGCCCTTATCATTGCTCATCCAGAAGAACAGAAGAGAGGGAGACGAATGACTGTGCCACACACAATGTCACACAGCAGTAATAATGTCTTGAAGAAAATACTTGGACTATAAAATTGAGCATTTCTTCAGAAAATAATGACAGTAACTCTTAGAGCAGGAAAACAGTGATACGGCAATCCCTTATTTTACAATTTACCACATACAAATTGCAGCAAGTATGATTCGCTAACAGGATACTATATTATTAAAATAGCACACTCTGTTAGGCAGGGTTCTCTGGAGTCACAGAATTATGGAATGTCTCTCCATATTGAGGAAATTTATTGTAATGACTTACAGTCTGTAGTCCAACTAACCCAACAATGGTCAGCTGTGAATGGGAGGTCCAAGGATCTAGTAGTTGCTCAGTCCCATGAGGCTAGTTATTTCAGCTGAACTTCTGTAGAAGTAAGTTCCAATACATGTCCTAGCAAGTAAGTGCAAGCAGGTGAAAAAGAGTGAATCTTTCTTCTTCCAATGTCCTTATGTAGGCCTCCAACAGAAGGTGTAGCCTAGATTAAAGGTGTGTACCACCACACCTGGATCTGGGGCTTGCTTTGTCCCAGGCTGACCTTGAACTCAGACATCTCCTTGACCCAGTCTCCTGGGATTAAAAGCATGTTCTACCTTGCCTGGGCCTAAGCTTTTCATGGCCACTATGCTTCAAGATCTCCATGCCAAGTGTGTCTCTCCATGTGTCTTCCAGCCTCAAGATGTGGACCACAGGTGAGTCCTCCAATTCTGGATTGTAGTTCATTTCATATATAGTCAAGTTGACAACCAAGAATAGACATTACACACACTAATTGTTTATGAAAATAAGCATCTTATTAATATCACAATGTAATCCTGTTTCTGTTAAGATGCATAAGCTTTAACCTTGGCATTCTTCAATTTGTATACTTGATGAAAAATGAATCTCCAATTGTCTGATGAACATAGACACAAAACTCTTAGCAAAATATTTTGACACCGAATTCAAGTACACATTAAAAGTAATATAACAGAATATTGCTTTCATTCCAAGAATCCAAGGATGGTTCAATGTATGCTAATCAGTAAGTGTAATTGCTCATTAGTAAAATAGAGGGTGGAAATCAGTTGATCATGTCAGTAGATGCAGAAAAGGCCTTCAACAAAGTTCTACAGCACTTTATGATAAAAGCCTTGAAGAAATTAAAAGTAGAAGGACCATGACTCAACCTTATAAAGGATGTGTGACAAACCTAAAGCCAACATATTATATTAAATAGGAGATAGTTTAAAACATTTTATTTAAACTAAAGAATTAAAATTTAAAAACAAGAATGTTAACTTTCTTTACTTTTCTTCATCATAGTACCCAATCAATAAATGTACAAAGAAATTTAATGAGTAGTTCTCTAAAGGAAAAAAATGAAAATAGACAACAGATATTTGAAAACAATCTATAGTCTTAGCCACTGGGGAAGTGGAAATTAAATTTACCTTGAGGTTTCATTGCACTCCTGTCAAAGTGGCTACCATAAAAGAAACAAAGGATAGCATATGTTGGTGGGACTGTATTACAGTGTAGCCACTATTGGAATCAGAATAGAGTTCCTGGAGAAACTAAAAATACAGCAATTATATAATTCACTTTATGATTCTTAGATGCACTCCCAAGATATTTTGTGTCAACACACCACAGAGATACTTGTACATTTATGTTTATTTCTGCATTGTTTACATTATCTAAGACATAGATCCAGCTTAGACATCTAACAATAAGTATATGAACAAAGCTGTGATATACACGCAATGGAGTTTTAGTCAGAAAAATGAAATTATGTCTGTTGTAGAAAATGAATACAAGTTGAAATCATCATATCAAGTGAAAAGAGCCAGATTCAGATATGTAAAATGCTTTCTCTTATATGTATAATATATACTTTGATATAAATGCATATAACATGAAAGGTGAAGGAGGCTATCCAGAGGATGGAGGGGGAAGTGGGGTCAGAGAGGAAAGGAACTTGGAGACTGAATGTTGCATGCTTTCATGCTTGATGCATGATTTCTTTCATATACATACTTTCTATTTAGACACACACATATACATGGCAGGAAAGCAAAAGAGAACTTTGTAGGAGGAGGAAGTGGACAGGAAGATGTAGCAAGGGTAGATGGAAGAGTGGATATGAATAAGACTCAATGGCATGTATGAAAATGTCCTCACAATACCTGTCATTAGATACAGTAAGACACTAAAGGGATTATAAAGAGGGTTTATGATAGTTTGTTTTGTTTCTGGGGGAGAATAAAGCATTTTAAGCACTGTCCTTGAATTTGTAATTGGTCCAAAGGAAAAAACAAGGGTGTGGTAGCAAGTTATAGAAACTGAGACTAAAGATGAGAGTACAGAAGTTTAAAAACACTGAAGCTCAAGGCCTCCAAAAGGGCTACCTAGCAGTAGGATATGCTAGCAATGACTTCGGCCTACCGTCTGCCATGGAGCTCTGAGCCTAGAAGAATCCACACTTACATCTGTAGCAGGATCTGTGGTGCTGTGCCAACAGGGCCATGAGAAAATAAGTAGATCATAAGACAAGGGAAAAAGCAGTCTGGCTTCCTTTCTCTGAGTGTCATGTCAGCCATGTTTCTCATGCAGCCAGCATGAGCCCATCCAGAGCAACCACGGATTCTCTCCCATCTCTCATTCTTAGGACTATCAGCTTCTGCTTGGTAGACACCTCTCCTCAGAGACTGAGGCCTTAAACCCATATAAGTCTCTCCATGTAGCACCTCCTGCGTGTTTCTTTACAAGATGTGTGACAGCAACATACTACAGTGACCATTATGACAGACATCAGGCATAGAAGACTTGTGTTCCTTATTTGTCTTTTCAATTATGCAGTGTCTGAATCATTATTTTGACATTGAATTCTGTGTGTTATGTCATCATATTTGTCCTCCAACAGGCATTGAGATTTATATTATGAATTGACTCCCTACAGAAAGTGGCTGTGCTTGTAAGTTGACAGTTGACCATATCTAAGTGGGACGCCCATCATCACGTGATAATTTTGTGATGTTTTCCCACTTGCTGCTCTTGCTGTCAATGACTGTGCTACATACTTGTTATTCTTGGCCAATTAGACACAAACTGGAGTCACCCACAAAATAAGAAACTTGATTGATAAATTGCCTCCATTATATAGACCTGCAGGCAAGTCTGTGGTGGCATTTTCTTCTTAATACACCTGAGCAGGTGTTTCTAGGTTGAATGAGAAAGCCAACTGAACAAGTCATTAAGAGAAGCCAGTAGTATGCATTCCTCCATGACCTCTGCTTCAATTTCTGTCTCTAGGTTCCTATCCTACCTTAGCTTGCATTGATGATGATGGGTTATGTCCTACACAATGTAATAAACCTTTATTCCAAGAATTGCTATTGGCTGAAGTATTTATCCACAACAAGAGAAACAAGCTGGAACATGGCATAAAATGCTATTTGTAATATTCTTGTTACTGAACATTCATATGTGTTATATCACTGAGTCCTTGTTTTGTGTCTCTGAGGAACTCTAAAAACATAGAAGCAACCAATGATATAGTACAAACCACTGAGTAAATAAGTGGAAGACCTCACAGCTTAAATTCAGCTATTCCAATTTATTGCATATTTAAATTCATGTACTTTTATTCTTAATTTTATTTTATGGATATAAGTACATTTCTAGTACATTCTAAGGCTAGAATGCAGTGACTTGGAGTTGGATCTACAGATGGTTATGATCAACCACATTGGTGCTGGGAACTGAACCTGGGTCCTCTGAAGAACAGAACTTGTTCCTTATTACTGAGCCATCTCTCTAGAATAAAACTCAACTACATTAGTTTAATATTTTTTATTCTGCACTCTGACTTCCTTTCAGAAATGTTTTCAAGGTACCACATCCATTTTACAGAAAAACCTGCTTTAAATATTAAGACTTTCCCCAATGTGAACACAGCTGACACAGTAAATAGGAGGCATAGCCAGTTTATTTTCATAGTTTAGTCTTGTAGATACAGTCAGCCTGAGAAGACTATAATTACATCCTATTCTTGGAAATAATTAATTTTTGGATTTTTTCATTTTTAAAGATACCAAGTTTCAAAACCTTTGGATGAAGGGGTATTTTGTGAATTGTAGCTTGGTTTAAGCTATTCAATTATTATTACTATGAATCTGTTCTTAATTACTGCACTCAAATTGAATAATCTTAGCATTGCCCCAGGTATCAAAATACCTCATCCTCATTTCTCAGAGGAACAATGAGCTGCATTATGTGGAAGACACACAAACCCTGGCTTGAGTCAACGTTGACATAAACCATGTAGCTCTTCCAGTGTGTAGACATTGTGCACATTTTACAAGTTACAAAAGAGAACAAGTGGGAAAGGTTTAGAATGTCTTGGCACTCCTTCCAGCTCCCACAGTCTCTCCAAAGACTGTGCAGGATTATTTTCTTACCAGTTAAACCCACACAGGACCATGCTAAGGAAGTCCAGAATCTATTATCAAATCCATCTTGTTTATTCAGATGCAGGGAATCAATCCTAATACAGTTTGGATTTCATTTACTAAGAGATATTTATATAAATCTTTTTAAGAATAATTTACTGGCATCATTTGAGGAAGTGTTTCAGTTGTATTTGAAAGTCAAAATACTATTTAACTTCAGGAATGGATTGCCTGCAGCCATTAAGCGCTCTACCACTTTGACCCCTCTGCGCTCTATTTCTTTTTAAGCACCAGGAGCAAGTTAATCCCTACAATGTGACTTGCTTGTCTGAACAGCCTATAAGATTTTTCAGTTACTTCTCAAACACCATGCTGAGGACTGTCCAAAAGGAGATGGATGGTTTTTATAGTATTCATTGACATGTAACTTCACGGAGCCAAGTTATCTCCATCTCTACCAATTTTGATATTCATTTTCATTCCTTTCAAACTCCAAAGTAAACCTAAGTTTTTTGCAGTGCCTCATCAATGATTTCCTGCTGAACTGTGCACTTAGGCTGAAGGGACAAGATTTCATTAGCTGTAAAACCTACCACTGCACAGAGGGTCAGAAAGATGCTAGGGAGTTGATTTTGATAATTATTCTAAGTGAATGCTAGAACAAACTTTGGTTAAAGGGAGAGAATAATTCCATACTAGTGATCAGAGATAATTCTGGGGTTGAGAAAAGATTCAAGACAGTCTATATGTGGGCCAACCTTGGCGTCCACAAGTAATGGGTGAAAGATATGATCAAAGACAGAGGACTACTTTTCAAATGTGGGCCACAGAGGGGCAGTTACCTGACTGTAGGAAATTTTGTCATACATGCAAATGGATAGGCACTTGCTTACCCTGTGAGGTCAGACACTGTGGGCACGGTCCTCTGGACCACCTCTTCTTAGTGCAGCTTGAGCATCACTGACAAGTATCTGACAAGCACTTTGAGCTTCCTAACAAAAGCAAGAAGTACCCTTCCCGGCTTCAGGATGCACTTGAAATATTACACTACAGTGAAAATGCATGTCTTCACATGTTGCAGTAACTCTCCACCCAAATATGCCCGGGCAATGAAAACACAACACAATTAATATGAATACATGCTGTGTGCCTAGATTGGGCCGATCTACCACTACACTACCATCTTCCACATCTGTGAGACCCCTTAGAACTTGCCATTTCTCCTGGCCATGTGCTTCTGCTCCATTTTTCTTTTTCCTCCTCCTCCTCTGCATCCTTTCCCTCTTCCAGTTTCTCCTTCTCTCTCTGACCTTCTGTTCCACCTTCCCTTTTATCTGTCCAATCATCAGCTCTCCTTTATTTTACAAATTAAGGTGGGAAGCAAGCTTACAGGAAATCACCTGAGTGCTGACTCATTCCTTGTTCACAACCACTCACAGGAGAACAGAATTAACATCAAATATAATTAGTCCCAGGACTATCCACAACATTCACACTTTAAAATATAATTGAGTCATCATTTAAAATTTATCTTCGAAATAACTGGGCATGGTGTTATATGCCTGTAATCTTAGGCGGGACAAATGTGAGTTAGAATCCACCATAGGCTATAACAAGCTTCAGGCCAGGTAATACAAAACAAAACAAAACAAAACAAAACAAAACAAAACAAAACAAAACAAAAAGTTGGCCTAACAATTAAGAAGAAACCTTTCCTCCTATCATGGTTTAGTGTCTCTGTTTTGTGGGATGCTAGTATTTCCTCATGAAAACTAATGACTTCCTGTCTCTGGAATATCAGAAATTGTTACTTAAACATTAGCTTAACATCTGGGAATTATAGAGACTACAAAATCTGCTGTGGTTTTCTTCAGGTGTCTCCTTAATCTTGTCCTGGATTTGGGGTATTTGTGTTTTTACATAATATATTTTGTGGTGTTTGTGATTGTGGGAGGCTGATGGTTTTCCCATAGTTTTGCTCTGGCTTGCTGTTGTTTGGAAATAGAGCGCACTAAAGAGCTCTCCCATTCTGGCTTCTCCTTTCTCTCTGATCATTTCTGTTTCAGTTCTTGTTACCTGTGTCATCTGCATGGATAGTGACAGTTTCAGTTTGTCACAGAGGCCCCTCTCTCTGGGGAATCCTGGGACTTAGATATCATTCTGCTCCCAGGTTGTTTTTTGTTTGTTTGTTTGATTGTTTTTGTTTGTTTTTTAGGAAATACTAAGAATAAAACTACCAGTGGGTACTGTATGTTCCAATGCCACTGAAAGTTTCCATGGCTCTAATTTTGTTGAATACAATTTCCTTTGATAGTCCTAAAACCAAACATTTCTTTATAATGAGTGTCCAATAGAAATACTTTGGTTTGTTTTTTTGAAATGAAGTATCTTTCCAGATATAATGCCCAACGGAAGGACTGCTGCTCCCTGTCATAGAAAGAGAATAACTTGGAATGCTTGTTCTGAGTCTTCTTGATATGTGTCACCTGTCACTTCATTCTTTGTCCAGTTCTTGTCATCTTCACAGATGGGTAGAGCTAACTACTCACTCACTAGCTACTCAACAGGGTGCCAGAGCTCTGTAAACTGCTGTGGGAGGTGGATATGGGGAGGAAGAAGAAATCTTGGATGAAAGAGCAAAATGGTAGTCCCCCAAAATTCCCAGCAACTGGCCGTAGCCAAGATGTTCCCATGAGAAAGGACCCATGCAGAACAGGAAAGGTGACTGCACCAATGATGACTGGGGCCACTGAGGAGCCAGAACCCAGAAAACACAGATCATGGTGAAAGAGTACCTCTGTGCCTCTAGGATGGTGGCTATTAGTCCTGGATGTTATATTTGAAGCAGATTACAATTCCAAGGATGGAGAGTCAAAGTTTTATCAACTTTCATACCCATTTAACACTTGTTTGTTTCTTGGGAGTTTGAGCTGAACTAAGATTGTATTCTCTGCATTGTATGTAAGGAGCAAAAGTGGCAGGGCCAGGCAAAGGTGCCCATGGGAAAGCTGTGCCTAAGTCTGTTCTCTTCCACCACTCTGGATAGCTGGATGATGTGTGTCTGCTCTTTAGAAACTTGCATCTTCCCAGCAGCCCGACATTCATTGCAGTTATTATTAGTAAGGGAAGGCCATGTCCCTGTTGGGCAGTAGGAATGACCGACACTTTGGTTGATGAATGTACTGTTGACCTCTTCCCTTTTTAAGGTACTGAGATTTTTTTAAACACCTGGGTAATGTTTTGAAACATCCATAAGTTTGAATGTATTTTTAGCAGAAGGAATAATCATTTCTAATTAGTTAATTAATTAATTAGTATGTGTTCTATGTATATGTTCCTGTGGGTGTGTACCTGTGTGCATGGAAGCAAGTTGCAAGTTGTTCTCTCCCTCATCCTGGCGTTCCCTCATTTGGCTAGGATGGCCAACACCAATGGAAAACACCAATGCTACACCTAGAAAAAGCAAGAAAGTAATTTTCTTTCAGCAAACCCAAAAGAAGATAGCCACACAATCATAAAAAAAAAAAACATCAAAAAAATAAGAGTAAGCAACAATCACTGCTCCTTAATATATCTTAATATCAATGGACTCAATTTCCCAATAAAAAGACATAGAATAATAGACTGGATACATAACCAGGAGTCAACATCTTGCTTCATACAGGAAATACACCTCATTGTCAAAGACAAACATTATCTCAGAGAAAAGGGCTGGAAAACAATTTTCCAAGCAATGGTCCCAAGAAACAAGCTGGAGTAGCCATTCTAGTGTTGAATAAAATTGACTTTCAATCTACATTACCAAAAACGACAAAGAATGACACTTCAAACTCATCAAAGGTAAAGTACACCAAGATGATCTCTCAATTCTGCACATCTAGGCTCCAAATGCAAGGGCTCCCATATTCATAAAAGAAAGTTTACTAAAGTTCAAAGCACTTACTGCACCTCACACAATAATAGTGGGAGACTTTAACACCACACTTTCATCAATGGACAGGTCATGGAGACACATGAACACTAACAGAAGTTATGAACAAAATGGGCTTAACAGATATCTATGGGCCATTGCATCCTAAAAGAAAAGAATATACCTTCTTCTTACCACCTCGTGGGACCTTCTGCAAAACTGACCATATAGTTGGTCACAAAACAGGTGTCAACAGCTACAAGAAGATTGAAATAATCCTATGCATCCTATCAGATCACCACAGACTAAGGATGGTCTTCAATAGCAATAAAAACAAGCCCACATACACATGGAAGCTGAATAATTCTCCACCCAATGATAACTTGGTCAAAGAAGAAATAAAGAAATTAAAGACTTTACAAATTAATGAAAATGAAGGCACAACATACCAAAACTTATGGGACACAATGAAAGCAGTGCTAAGGGGAAAACTCATAGCTCTGAGTGCCTCCAAAAAGAAACTGGAGAGAGCATACACTAGCAGCTTAACAGCACATCTGAAAGCTCCAGAACAAAAAGAAGCAAATACACCCAAGAGGAGTAGACAGCAGGAAACAATCAAACTCAGGGCTGAAATCAACCAAGTAGAAACAAAAAGAACTATACAAGGAATCAAAGAAACCAGGAGCTGGTTCTTTGAGAACATCAACAAAATGGATAAATCATTAGACAGATTAACCAGAGGGCACAGAGATAGTCATTAAAAGTCTCCCAACCAAAAAAAGCCCAGGATCAGATGAATTTAGAGCAGAATTCTATCAGACCTCCAAAGAAGACCTAATCCCAATACTCTTCAAACTATTCCACAAAATAGAAACAGAAGGAACACTACCCAATTCATTCTATGAAGCCACAATTATGCTGTATATTCTCCCTTGGAGATGGAATGGTTTCTGTCTAATCAGGAACTTATTACAATTTCCTTTCATAGAGGACTTCATAAGAGATTTTTCTCCACTTCTACCTTGTTTAATATTCCAAACAGATTTTAAAAGCTGAAAGAAAAAAAAAAAAGAATAGGCATGGCCCCCAGGGACTCGTGGTTGAATGCTTCGTCCCACAGGTAGTGGCACTATAGGAGGTGTGGCCTTGTTGGAGGAAGTGTATCACTGTGGGGGCGGGCCTTAAGGTCTTAGTTGTTCTTCCTGCTGCCTGCTGATCAAAATGTAGAATTCTCTGCTGCTTCTCCAGTACTATGTCTACTGCCATGTTGTTATGTTCCCTACTATGATGATAATGGACTAAACCTCTGAAACTGCAAGCCAGCCCCAATTAAATGTTTTCCTCTGGGGGAAAAAAAAAAAAAAAAAAAAAGCATTGCATCACTGTGTAATTGATAGTGTTTCAGGTTTTTAGTAGAACATAAAAAACAGTGTTTTTTTTTTTTTTTACTGTTAATGACTTTTTAAAATCTATAAAATTGACTCATTAGAAAGAAGCAGATAACTAGTTGAATGTGTGCATGTGTAAACAGTGCCTACTTAATTGAGCTGAACTTGTGTGTGGAAGTCAGCATTCTAGTACTTCTAGTACTTCTGTATCTAGTGTACTCTTTCTTCTTACAGTTTTGAAGATAATAGTCTTTTCTTTTTAAGGAGAGCCCTGGGGATTCTCCCCCATGGTGATAATTTCAAGATGCTATTCTCTATCCATAGCAGCCTGTATCCCACTATCTATAGACTTGTTAGCTCATTTGCTTGACCCTTGCTCTATTGGCTCATTCTCAATATATTGCAAGAAGCAGAATTATGTATAGCTGCACATAGGGTGTTTATGGAAGCTGGGGGAGGGGTTCAGTGAAGTCTTAATAATTGGCTCCGTTAGTGAGCAGAGTTGCTTCCTCATTTTCAATGCAATGAATAATTTCTAGATCAACCTTCCTTAAGTTAAAAACCGTGTGTGTGCTTATGTGTGTGTGCTTATGTGTGTGCGCTTGTGTGTGTGTGTCTATGTGTGTGTTAGAAATAGCAAGAACTTTCATTTGTTCCATATTTTCTGAAAGTCAGCCATATTAAATAAAAACATTTCCTCAGGATTTCTGAAGAAGTCAACATTGAGGGTGCAAGAAATAATGGAAGCAAAGTCAAAGGCCTGTCAAAGTCAAAGGGTGCAACCCCTGCCTGCCCTGCACCTTCTTCCCCACAAGGAAGTCTGTGATGTTGTCTTCCATGTAATATACATACACGGGTAGCTGGACTTTTTTGAGACAGAGTCTCACTGTGTAACCATGGCTGTATGTATGGCTGGCTGGCCTAGAACTCCCTATGTAGACTATTCTGGCTTCAAACTCAGAGACCCATTTGATTTTGCCTCCATAGTGCTGGGATTAAAGGCATGAGCTACTACACAGGGGTAACTACTGATCAAAAAAAAAACAAAAACAAACAAATAAACAAACAAAAATGTTCAAATGCTTGGTGTCACCCCTGTGCTATATTCCAGCATTGTTCCAAGGAAGAGGGAATGGCTGCCATTGGCTTTGCCATTTTAATGCCATCTTTGGATACCTGACAAGATAGGTAGTCAACCTTTGACTTTTTAAAATAAATCAGGATCCCTTGACAAGGGGATCTTTGAGTATCCAAGGTGATGCAGGGCACCCAAATAGAGAATCAGACTTCAAATTAATGACATGGGTATTTTTGTTCTCCTATATTAAAACTGAAATACTAAGAGATGAAAAGAGACTGAACTAACATAATTACTTTTACATGAAAATAAGTAGAAACAGCTTATAGGTTGTTTCAATAATTCTGAGTCCACTGAAGCTGTGTGAGTCAGAAACCTTCCATTCTTTCTTTACTGTTTGAATGCTGACCTGCTCCATTCATTAACCATTGTCCCAGTACTAACTGAGTGCTTATAATATGCCATGCATTGTTCTTATCTCAGGGCACAAAGCTAAAGACATAGCTTGCACAGCTCTTTTCCTATTCCATGGCAAGAAGTGTAATAGCTATGAGCTAATGCAACAAGCTATGCTTCCCAAGTAATAAAGGTCCTAATGGCACATTATAGGAACTTGTAGCAAATATCTAAGATCAGAAAACCCTGTCCAATCAGGAACATTTAAACTGAAGACTAAGTGAACAAACATTAGTTAGAAATGTAGAATATGTGTGCTCTAGTCCAGGAGAACAAGATAAACAAATGTAAAAAAGATTTCTCCTTGACACTACACTAGTTAGGTCATGGAGTGCTCATTCCAGGTTTTCCAGCGTCTAGTATTCCCTGCTATGGAATATGAACAATAAGGATATAGGGAAGCCATTGTAGGATACCACACCTAACTGAGAGTCTAAGAATAGGTTGGCAATGGGTTGAATAGACAGAACACAGTCAAGTAAGCTATTGCTAGAAAGAAAATTTAGTGACTGGAGTTTGGACAATGGTCATCAGTATTCAAATGTTTGATTTTGAAGCATAGTCGACTGTGGTCAGAAGAGTCAAGGATGATTTTAGGGATCTTAGGGGGAGTGAAGGGATTATTAGAATAATAGTTGGAGGAAAACATCAAAGACATTAGTTATTGATTTAGATCTTTAACTATTCAGAAAATCTTACTTGAAATATGATAGTAAAAAAATCTATTCATATTAACAAGGGAAAATAAAATCAATAGACTGCTGTGTGATGGGTTTAGGTTGGGATGAACCCAGCCACCTTTACTAGGAAGGGTTTACATGTGACACTAGGCTTCTCAGAAGCCCGGGCTAGGAGGCCAACATGATTCATAGTGTTCATAAGTGATGTGAAACCAATTGCTTGGAGAGGCCCCAACCTGCCTCATATTGAGACCAAAGAGAAATTTCTCCAATAAAGTTTTCTAGAAAGGATGCTGCCTGGTGTCAAGAACAATATCCTCATCATAAACGCAGTGATAACCTTCCTGTGCTGCATCCCAGCCCATCCTTCATAGAGGACCAGAGCACCAAGTCAAGCAAAATTGACTGAAAACCAATTCTGTGGGAAAAGAGACTGTTTTCATCGATTCAACCTGAAGTGGTCCAGATTTGTCACATTGCCATCTTCTGCCTTTAATTCCATGACGAAGCCTAGGGGACTTCCTCTTGTTTTGTGTTTGTGGGCAGGTATGCACACATTCCTAGTATGTTTTGGATTCCAATCTAAGGAAGGCTGTCTGGCATGAGAAGTATCCATAGCTTTGGGAGAGGGTTCCTCCGTAGATACTCATCTCTCAGGCAAGTTTTTGAAAGATATTTCAGTATCTGTGAGGAGCTGGAGGTTTTCTGCATGGGAGCCAGCTGTTCTGTGTTGTCAAGAAGGACTGAGCCTTGTGCGTTTCCGGCCAAGCTGGGGTGGAATTAAGCTTGTCTCATGGAAGCTGTAGTGCTTAACAGTAAGATATGTCTCCATAGAAGGATGCTTGGCTTGGCTTAGCAATGAGCCACAGGAGTAGTCTAGACAACCCAGAGTACCCCCTGGAAAGTAATTTGGGATCCATTATAATACAGACAGATGGGAAATGGAGGTCCTGGAGTTCCTTGTTTTAAGGCACAACTTTAATCTTTATTTCAGAAGAATTTTAAAGCAGTCATAACCAAATACCCACTTTGGTCATAAAAATAAAAATCTCAATAAATAGAGTATCCAGAGAACACAGCCCTGTACAACATCATCCCACTATAGGCTGGAAAAATATATAATGTAGTTTTTTAAAGTTTCCACCAAAAATTTCACCCAAATCCCAGGCTGTTTGAGTCTAGGATCAGTAAATCTTTATGTTTTTAGCAAGATAAGAATATGGGAAGCTCTGCAAAGCAGTTTTATTACCATGTGATAGCTCAGTCGCTAGACTGTGAGCAGTACCATTGGTTTGAACTCCCTGGGACTTGAAGCTGGATGCTGCTCTGTAATCTTTTCCTGTAAGCCATTGAGTGAGGTCAGAGGTCAGTGGGAGAAGCTTTAAAATTGGGTTTCCTGTGTTTGGATCACTGCTTCTCTGTTTGAACTCAGTATAATCCTCTTCTGCCATTGTTCCTACCACTATAAAAAGATTCAGAGACTAGGACATACCCTCCAAGACTTTGCTATGAGGGTTAAACACAACAGTGTCAAAGAGATCTTACAAGAGTATTGATTACAGAGGATGGCAATAGTTGTTCATCTTAGCAGAACTTTGTGCCACACCCAGCTCACAAATATTAGCTGTGACATAGAGGTGGGCCTAGTGAAGGACTGTAATCCAGCCAGCTCTGTGTAGTAACTCTAGACACACATTTAAATAAGTTTAAATAATAGTTTCTTTGACTGAACTTTGACAGATGAAGGTGAAGGATGGAGAAGAGCCCAGTAAAACTGGACAATGGATATGGCTCCTGAGAAGAAGGGTTCAGCACAGCAGTCCTCTGCTCCGTGTAAAGAGACCTGTTGAAAATAGCACATGCTTGATTTGAGATCTATGAATTTTTTCTTCATAATGCTAGCTTGCAAAGAATAAGTATTATGTGTATGGTGTATTGTGTGTTTCACATTCAGTCTAATATTCTGTGACTTAGACATATTAGCTGTTCAGGACATGGTGAGCTAATAAATAGGATGTTCAAATAATTTCTACTCATTTCTTTCAAGATTTAACCATTGAATATTTCAGTGTTATCATTTGATAAGAGGATGCTGCTGTAATAGTAGGAATATTCAAGGCCACTGGGAGCATCAACAAGCTCTTTGGAAGATATTATTCCAGAGGTTACTCTCCACTTTCCTCAATATCCATCCTTGCCTATTTGAATTCACCCCTGAAAAGAACATTGTGTTGCTAAGTTCAGGCACTCTTCTTATCCAGCATGACATTCCTTTGCTGTTTTGAAGGCTGTCCAAGAGTTTAGTGTACATCATTTGCTGCAACTGAGAAATCTCTAGTGCTAGATGGTTCCTCACCCCCCCCCTTCCAGGGCATGGGGAGGGCATGGGAAGGGGAGTTGAGAGGGTAGTAGAGACAGAGAAAGGGAGAGAGAGAGAGAGAGAGAGAGAGAGAGAGAGAGACCTTTAGAGACTTTAATTAGAAGATTTGCTGCAGGGTACCTGCTGCACAGAAAGATGTGGCTTTGCTGAGTACAGACTGCAGCCTGAGGGGCCATGGCCTAACCTGTGTTGAATAAGGACTATAGCCTGAGCTGGGCGAGGCCTTCCCTGCCATTGAAGTGCTCCTGTTGGTGTAGGTGTCTGATTCCTGTATTTGGATTTCTTAACAGAGTGATCCCCTGTGACCAAGGATCAAAAATGACTACAGTAGCTGGGTCTGTGTTGGGTACTGCAAAGACTGCAAAGAACAGTGAATTTGGAATATGCCAAAATATGCCAAGTCATTTCTTTCTTTCTTTCTTTCTTTTTTTTTTTTTTTTTTTTTTTTTTGAGTCCAGGCTGGCCTTGAACTCAGAAATCCGCCGGCCTCTGCCTCCCAAGTGCTGGGATTAAAGGTGTGCGTGACCACTGCCAAGCGCCAAGTCATTTCTTTTCATTTTCTGTCACATAGAAACAAGAGTCTCTTGTGAGGATTACAAATATCCCATGTCAAGGGGCTAAAATTATAGCCAAATGGTAGAGTGCTCACTTAGCATGTCTAAGTTTTTAGGTTTAATCTTCAGTATAAATCGATGGATAGTTAGAGCATGATATTGGGACTGAAACTATAGAGGGCTTGCCTAGCTTGTACAAATCCCTGAGCTAAATCCTCAGTACCCCAAAAGTAAATAGAATATAATTTTTGTGTATAACAGATATTTTTATTCTCTATTTATGGCAACATAGAAGTCCCATGCACTGTAGTTGGACAAACCATATACAAGTTATGTACGTGAATGGCTCCCAGAAGCACAGACTCAGGAGACGTAAATTTACATGGAATATGTGAGGCAGTTAGTAGACTAAATTCTGCTAAGGGGAATATTAGCTCAGAGGATACTAGATGGCACAACATTACATAATTACATATGGAAACCGGAGAAGAGAGTTCAGAGCCATGGAGGACATGGAGAGAAGGTTCAAGGTTTAAAAGCACTTTCTTCATGAGCTCAGTCCCTGGGACTCAAAATGGAAGGAGGGGACTAATGGCCAAGGACTGTCCTCACATCTGTCCAATTTGCCACATCATATGCATGCCCACTCTCATACACACACGCGCACACGCGCGCACACACACACACACACACACACACACGCGCACACACACACACACACACACACACCACCACCACCACCACACACATACATTTTAATAATAATAATAGTAGTAGTAGAAGGAATAGTAATAAAAGCAAAATTAAAAGACATAATAAATAGCATGAGAAAATACTGTATAACATGTTCTATTGAGAAACAAATTTTAAATGCTTTAAATATTTCTACTCCAAAATTTCTATCTTGGAGTTTCCTTATAGTGATGAATATTTTTGACCTCTGACATATATATATATCAAAGTATCAGTTGACTTACTTGCCTTTTCAGGGCTGGTAGTTGAACCCAGGGCCTAAGCATGTGCTCACTCACTGAACTCTAGCCTCACCCCTTATATATATGGGCTGGTTTTTGATTTTGGTTTGTTTCTTTATTTTTAAAAACGTGGTTTCGGGTTTTCTAAGTATCCATCTATTTCAAACAACACTCGGAGCACACATATATAATAGACATAACTAGAATTGTATTATGTTGGTTCAACTTATGTTAAAATAACTAACCTCAAGATCACACTTCGATAGAGTCTGGGGTCCCAGTCTTGGCATTTGAATGTATTCTTCACTAACCTTTCAAGTTGTCCAAAATGTAGACTACAGCACATTCCGTCACCCATAACCATGCAGATCAGATGATGACCGCCAGTGCTCTCGGTATTAGGTCTATGCACTTCTGTGCTTCTCAGTGATGGAAGAAGGTCATCAAAGATTGCTTAGAAATGTTTTCTGCTGGTTAGAAATAAATAGGCTCTGCATGTTTCAGTCTCAGAAGCTCCCTCTTAGCATGGCCTCTCCTTAGCTGAGGTCTTTGGACCCAGCATGTCAGCTATTTTATTTATTTATTTATTTATTTATTTATTTATTTATTTATTTCCAGACAGGATTTCTCTGTGTAACCCTGACTGTCCTGTCCTGGAACTCACTCTGTAGACCAGGTTGGCCTCGAACTCACAAATCTGCCTTCCTCTGCCTCTGCCTCCCAAGTGCTGAGAGTGTGGTCCAACACTGCTAGGCTAGCTTGGGGTTCTTACAGGAAACTCCTGCAGAAGGCCCTGTCAAGATTTGTAAGCAGAAATGCTCTTCCTTCCATCTTGGTTGGGACTCTTGCCCAGGACAGGGCATGCCTGGCCATGTGCAGATGAACAGTCAGGTTATTACTCCTGTAGAAGCACAGCCCATGCTTTTCGGTGTCTTGCCATACCCTCCTCCAATAACTACCATCCAAGAGAACCCACCCATCCCTGGCCCTCTTTGGATGCTCGGCTGAGCTGCTCCCTCACACTGTATAGCCTTTACATGACCCCTCACTAGAGCCTGGTTTGAATATATGCTGTAGTCGGCCATTGACTTTGATAAGATTTGGAAGAACTTTCTGTTTCCCCTCAACTTTCTTAACAAGAGTAACTATGTTCTAGTGGGTTTTATAAACCTGAGGGCAGATTATCAATGCCCTGCCTTGTGTTCCCTCTCTTCCCCGACAGTCTCTTTGAATCATTTCTCACAAGTTCAGGAACCTAAGTTATGCCTCCTACACAACCAAAATAGCTCGGGGATCCCCCATAGAAGAGTTGGAGAAAGGACTAAAGGAGCTGAGAGAATTTTCAGCCCCATGGAGGGAGCAACAGTGTCAACAGGCCAGATCCCCCAGAGCTCCTGGGGACTGGACCAACAACCAAAGAATACACATAGAGCCACTCATGGTGCTGGCTGCATGTGGGGCAGAGGATGGCCTTGTTGGACATCAGTGGGAAGAGAGACTCAGGCCTGAGGGTGTTCGATGACCCAGTGTAGGGTCATGCTAGGGCAAGAGGATGGAAGTGGGTGGATGGGGGAGCACCTTCATTGAGGCAGGGGGAGGTGGATGGGATATGTGGTTTCCAAAGGGGAGACCTGGAAAGGGGAAAACATTTGAAATGTAAATAAAGAAAATATCCAAGAAAAAAAAAAAGGAAAAAACATACCAACAAAAAAGAGGCTGGCTTCCTTTTCTGCTCAGATAGAATGCTGAGGGCATCACCTTCTTCAGTTCTTTCTCTGGAAACCCTATCAACCCGAAGGCTTAGTCTTGTCTCATCCAGTCCTAGCCTTACCCAGAGACTGATCTGAACATTTAAAGGAGTGACCCATCAGTCCTTTCTGCTCTTTCAGGCTGTCAGTGTGTTCCAAAGGACTTGACAATTTTTAGTTCTTCCAAGCATCTTTTTCTAAATTATTATTTCTCTTCTTTCTTTCCATCCTTCCTTCTTTATATCCTTCCTTCCTGCCTTTATTTTTTGAGAATTTCATACAAGGGAACTGCAGTTTTGAAAATGTGAAGCCAACCTGTTTGTGTTCTGAAAAGCAAGCCAGAAGATGAAGTCTGTGGTGACATGAAGACATGCCTAGGAATTCAAACCTAAGGTTATACAAAGGTGTCCATTCACTGGAGACAAATTTGCACAAACCTCCCAGGTTTGAAGTCACAGCAACAAGTCTCTGGGGGCCTGCTGTCGCTCACCCACACTGCTTAGCCAAGGACGCGCTCTCAAAGTCAAGGTCATCAGTTACTTGGCTCTCTGTAGATATTACACTAAAAATAACGGACTTTGGAAAATAATCTTGGCAACCCTAGAATTCTCTTAAACATTTTTGATCAGATGTAATATTTTATAGTCACATTATTTGTGAAATACCTTTTCTGTACATTTCCTCCTGGCAATGTTTATGTTGCATGTCTAATTAGCTTCAACATTGCAGATGAGTTCTTTAAGCCCGTCTGGTATGCTGCAATTTTTTCTAAGTTCCTCATCTACTAAGAAAATATATTTGTCAAGGTTTTAGATTTCAGGATTCTAAATTCTATGGTAGATCCTATTCACTCTGGGAAAAATATAAAAGAGCAGGAAGCCATTGTCCAAGCTGACCAGGGGAAGTAGAGAAACCAAAGTGCTTTGCAATTCTAATTTGAGAAACAGTGCCAAGATCAATACTCTACCCCTCCCAGTCCCAATGTCTTCCCAATTAAGGGAAATAAAAATGCCAAGCTAAGAAGTTTCTCATCATTTCTACCATGAGATATATTTAAAACAAATAAAGCCAGAGGAGACTGTGGGGTCTTAAAAGGAAGAACAGGAAATCGAGTGGGGCATGAAGCAAAGTGGAGCTGGGGAAAGGAGGGATTAGAGACACTGTGGCCAAGAAAATTAAAGACAGGACTGTGAAGAGATGCTGTGTGCCATCACACAGTATCAGATACATTACACACACATTACACAGTATTGATATGTAATTTTCAAAACTTAAGTGGAAAGGACTTTGGGGTGATGTAAGGACAGACTGAAGGAAGATTATATCTCCTTTCAACTTCTGCTTGAGCTCACATAGTAGGTCCCTTTTGATCTAAGGTGTCAGTGTCCATGGGCAGAACATCTATGTTTATTAATTAATTAATCCACTGTTGGCTGCTCCATTTGTACAGTTATATACTGACACAGGATTTTGTTGCTTTCCATTCCAAGAGTACCATGACATTTCAACCTCCCAACCATGGAATCATGCAGGATGTCTTAGATTCAATATGACAATTAGGTGACAGCTTTCAGGTAACTTTGTGATTTCCCATCTTAACCCATGGGACTCTCTTCAATATGATGACATCATGCTCAGGAACACCCTCTGTGCTGCTGCACCTGATCATTGCCTACGATTTTCATACTCAAGCTCTCATGTGAAGCAATGAAATAAAAATCAGGGGATCTGCACACATTATTTAGAGAATCAAAGACTTTCTCCTGCTTTGTGTGATAATTGAGTCTATATTAAGGCAAATGCTTTGTGTGATGATTGAGCTTATATTAAGGCAATACATTAGGCCTGGAAAATTATCCCCACCAGATACAAGAGTAATTTGTGTACCCATAAGAAATCTGAAATATTGTCAGAAAAATGATGGTACAGTGCCTTCTGGTTGCCTTGAATTTAAGACTTTAAGAATTCCTTGAGACTTCATATATTCTTTATCATAAGTCACCCTTAACCATATGCAAAAGGAAGAGTGCAGGCGAAATAAATACATTGATTCTGATGTTTCTAAATGTCTCCAGATAAAGAGCATGCATTTTCTCAAATGCTTTTCCTCTGAGAATACTGATTGGTGCCCTAAAAGGTCCTCTACTGTGACATCAAGAAAATGGGTAGGCAATGAAATTGTTCTACAATCTCCACCAGGACTTTCTCAAGCCTCTAAGATCTACCATGAAGTTGTAAGCTGTATACAGTGGCAATGGTAGCCACACCCATACCATACTTGGGAGGACAGGAACTATATACTAAAGCATTAAAGGAAGAAATATGTGGTTTAGAATCAATCCATGATGCTTACTGCCTCCTAAGCGTGAATCAAAGAGGGCTATGTTAATATATTTATTCATAAATGTGTTTGTATATATGTAATAATTATAATTAAGAAAAAGTCCATGCATTGGAGAAAGGATGGGAAGGCAGCAATGGTTTGGAATTCAGTGAGGGCTGATGATACCATTATATTTTGACTTAAACTGCCCATTTTAAAGATAAGTTTTAGAAGACATCTCCATTAGTTAAGGTGCTTCCTGATCAAGCAAGAAGACATAGAATCTACATAAAAAGGCCAGGCTTAGCTGTGTGTACTTGCAATCTTGCTGTGGGGACGGTGCAGGCAGACAAGTAGATCCTAGGGACTTGGTACAAGGCCGTTTACTGGAACCAGTGAGCCCCAAACCAGTGAAAGAGCTTGTCTCAAAAATTAAGGTGAGCTGCACATGAGAAAAGACAACAAAGGTTGTTCTCTGACACATACAAACTCTCTCTCTCTCTCTCTCTCTCTCTCTCTCTCTCTCTCTCTCTCCAGTAGAAAAATTGATCAGCACTATGATGTCATGCAGAGGTGGGTAAAGGAAAAAGTCTGAATGCACTGGAGGAGGGGCTGGAGGGAGTGGAGAGGATAAAGGAGCGCGTTTGACTCCAGGAGGTATGAAGGGCTTCTGAAAATATTATTCATCCTGCACTAAAATATTGAAGGAAAATTAGTATACAGTGTCACTAGTATGTTGATACAGCTGTGATTCTAATTAAATATTATGATCCACACTGAAGAAAAGCAAAAACTGAGGCTTCCTGGATAGCTGTTTTTGTTTAAAAAGAAAAAAGATCCTACCCATGATGGCTTGAGAGAACAGCCCAATCCTGTGGCACCTGTCAATCTAACTTTTCATATTTTCTGCCTACTTGAAAAACAGTGGAGTGAGTAAGGCCGTGGCATTTGTTAACCAAAGCTCTCTGGTAACTAGCACTTGGCAAACTGTCACCACTGAAAAGGAAGGGGGAATATGGTAACATGTGAAATGTGTTTGGAGCCAAGGAGGAGATATGCAGTTAGGCTTGGAAGGGTTTGGAACAGCTGGCACATTCTTATCTAGTAAGAAATTCCAAAGCTCATAAGTAGAGTGGACAGAGTACCAGCCCAGCAGAGTCAGCAGCAGCCTTCAAAGCCAATGCTCCCCAGAAAAGACCAGATTTCCCTTCATGGTTTCATTACTTAAAACTTTAAAGGAATTTGTAACAGGCTTAACAAAGTTCCCTAGGAGAGCATTGTCTTTCTACTCCTGTTTTTCCCTCCCTCCTTCCCTCTCTCTCTCCTTCCATTTCTTCCTCCCTTCTTTCCTTCCTTCCTTTTCCTTTCATTTTTCTCTGCCTCCCCCACCTTTCCTTTCTTCTTTCCCGTCTGAGTTTGATAGGGCTGGAAACATCTTTCCTCTAAACAATTGAAGTGCTTCATTCCACAAATATTCTGTGATCATGGAATCCATTTTTCTCCATCTGATAAAGCAGCCCCCAGCCATGTGTGGTTGTTGAGACCTTTAATACTGTTAGTGTAACAGAGAAATATTTTATTTTATTATATATGTATACATATATATGCATGTACATATATACTTATATAACTACCGTATTGTTAGGCAAGGCTATAAAGAAATTATCATAATCTTCATCTTCTTTATTATCTCTTCCTCTTCTATATTGCTCCTCCTCTTCCTCATCCTCCTTCTCTTTTTCTTTCTCTTCTTACTCCTCCTTTTTCTTCTTCCATTTTTGGGGGAATTTTAGAAATCACCTAACTTACTGAGGCATCTAACTCTTAGAAAATGCAAATTTTCATCTTGTCCATGGAAAAGAGAAGTTTGGATAAAAAGCCTCATGATGTCACATAGGGTGCCACATCACAGAGGATTTTGGGTGCTACCAGGTTGATGTTCTCACAGAGATACATTGAAACACACTGAAACTCTCATTCAAATGACTGTTTACAAAATAAGACACCCTGAAATCAGGGGTTAGGGGTGGGAGGTGGATGTCAGGTGGGACATGGAGCTAGATGAAGTGAGACAAAAACGTGTATTTTAGAGGTAAGTGATGTATTAAGACATGCGTCATAGATAACAGTGTATCAAACACAAATAAAGATGAAGTAAAACAGAAAGAGTCAGCAGCTGGTCATTAATACAAAGCCATCTGAATCACAAAAACGAAAGCTCAACTGAGGACACAGAAAGTTATGCCATGCCATAGCAGTGTGGCTAATAATGAAACGCGTTTGATTCAAATACTTGAATCAGCCTTTGAAAACCATCTTTAAATGGTGTACACATTCTGAGAATTGAGCACAGGATGTCACACACTTACTCCAGAAGGATCCTGTCACTGAGATCATGGAGTTACCTCTGCTGGCCATTAGATAATTCCTAAAAACAAATGCAAAGCTTGACAACCTCAGTGTAATTCTCGGGACCAGCATGGCAGGAAGAAACCAACACCTGCAAGCTGTCCTCTGACCTACACGCATGCGTGACCATACTCTGGAGTTCGCACGCGCGCACGTGCACACACACACACACACACACACACACACTTGGTTTTTTAAAAGAGAAACTCTTGGTCCTTCTGTTCTTCACAATACCAGGAGAAAAGGACAAACTCTTGATCAGCAGAGCTAATGACTAGAAGCTTTATTAAAAGCTTGGGTCAATGCTTATGAAAGTTAATATGAGCAAGCTAGATTGAGTAGTAAATGCTTAGCAAAAGCCAGAACCAGGACACAAGGGGACTGGTCACTTGCCTGTCTCTTTTTGTTTATAAATACAATAAGAAATATTTGTGCAGAAATTTATGTGATACCATCTGGTAGGTTAATGGCTTAATATAAAGTTTGATGTGTACCTTAATTATGCCATCTTTTTCTATTTTTGTGAACATAAAAATATAAGGTATGTTATAATTTTTGTTTTATTATAGGTAGGATTTCAGTGATAAGACTAATATAAATGTAAAAATACATCAAATTCCTTGCTCTAATCTGGTAACTGAAATGACCACAAAAGACTGTCCTAGAAAACCAGCACAAAGCTCACGAATATGTGTGCCATATCTCTACTTGTTGCTATGAGGGATTCAGGCTTAGCTGTAGACCCAGACCGTGCACTGTCCCAGCATGCACAGGGTCTGCATTCTCTTCTTAGCACAACAAAAACAAAAACAAAAACAAAACAAAATAAAACAACACTGGCCCAACATATTGGCTGGTGGTATTGTGGGAAGGAAGATCAAATGCTAGGTGTATATGATAATTAGTCTTTATTGTCAACTAGACTGGATTTGGAATCATTTAGGAAACAGTCTAGTGGGCAAGTCTATAAGGGTGTTTTCAGAAAGGTTTAACTAAGGAGGGAAAACCTCCCCTGAATGTGGGCAGTACCATCCATCCTATGAGTTGACGTCCCAGACTGAATAAAAAGAGTAAAAAAGGGCAACTAATTACCAGTATCAATCTCTCTGCTTCATGACTACGATGGGGGGTGGCTTGTGCTACCCCATGCTCCTGCTGCCATGCCTTCTCTACTGTGGTGTACTTTACCATCAAACAACTAGCCAAAATAAACCTTTCCTTTCCAAGCTGATTTTTTTCAGGGATTATGTCATAGTAATGAGAAAAGTAAAACCATAAGGTGGCAGGGAAAGGTGCTGAGTGTAGAGTTAGAGAACTCTTGAAAGAGTGCTGCTGGGCTAAGAAAATGTAGGGAGAGAAATGCATAACAGTTATTGAAAGGCAGTATAGGGTCATCTGTTCAAGGCGCTGGGCTAACATTGTTAATAATATCAAATATCAAGAGGATTTATACCAGAATGCAAAGAGCCAAAGTTGTGACTTCCTCTGTGTCATTGAAGAAGAGATGCGAGGCAAGGAGCAGTAGACGGGTGTGCAGCAAGGTCCTCCCTAGCTGCTCAGACTGTGCTCCCAGAGGCTGGGCTATGGATCTTAGGCCATCATTCAGGCCAGTTAACGAGACGGACTAGTTTCTCTGATTATGTCTCTTATTTCAAAAGATTTCTCATTGTGGCTAAGTTGGGCTTGAGCAAAGATTAGGTTCATGCAGCTAAGGAAAACAAGCTCTAAAACCTTACAATTCAAGTAATTCTTAAGGCAATTTTAATGCTTATACTTTCTCATTTCTCACACAAGATGTAGTTTGATATTACAGGATGTGTATTCTGCTTATCAGGAAATCTTCAGTAAAGGATGTGATTTTGACCTCCTTATTCTTAGATTTAAAATCCAGTAATCGGAGAATGCAAAAATACAGCATTATGTATGTTTCAGTGGTTGATATTTTACAGTGATTTAAAAAAGTACAAAGAAATTGTCTCAGTGAAATTTGAAGGAAGAGAAGGAGTTTTGGTTTCAATAGAAAAATCTTGCTTTCTGTGTTGGGGCTAAAGGTTGAATTGTGTTATATATTTAGAACTCATTGTTGTTGGATTTAAACGTGACTTTGTATTTGCAATGGAAGATAATATCTGTGAGTGTCTCCTAGCTGCATCTCTGTTCTTTATACACAGATAACTGTGTAATAAGCTATATCCACAGCCTCCCTTCTAATCCCAGTTACCCACTTTCAGCCTTCAGCCATGCCTGGGAGGGTAAACTATGGAACTCTTCTTTTGAAGGATAGCAATTGAATGCCAAAACATCCTCTTTACTAGACATCTAATTGGTGATCACATCCTTGGGGCTGCGGACAGGACACTAAAGAGTTAAAGGCAGTCAGCAGAATGAATTAAAAAGACTTTGTTTTATATATTGCATATTAGCCCTCCATCAGATGTAGGATTGGTAAAGATCATTTCCCAATCTGTTGGTTGCCTTTTTGTCTTATTGACAGAAGCTTTGCAATTTTATGAGGTTTCATTAGTCAATTCTTGATCTTATAGCACAAGCCATTAGTGTTCTGTTCAGGAATTTTTTCCTCTGTGACCAAATGTTCTAGGCTCTTCCCCACTTTTTCCTCTACAAGTTTCAGTGTCTCTGGTTTTATATGGAGGTCCTTGATCAACTTGAACTTGAGCTTTGTACAAGGAGATAAGAATGGATCAATTTGCATTCTTCTACGTGATAACCGCCAATTAAGCCAGCACCATTTGTTGAAAATGCTGTCTTTTTTTCACTGGATGGTTTTAGCTCCTTTATCAAAGATCAAGTGACCATAGGTGTGTGGGTTCATTTCTGGGTCTTCAGTTCTATTCCATTGATCTACCTGTCTGTCACTGTACCAGTACCATGCAGTTTTTATCATAATTGCTCTGTAGTACAGCTTGAGGTCAGGGATGGTGATTCCACCAGGAGTTCTTTTATCATTGAGAATAGTTTTCACTATCTTGGGTTTTTTGTTATTCCAGATGAACTTAGAAATTGCTCTTTCTAACTCTATGAATAAATGAGTTGGAATTTTGTTGGGGACTGCATTGAATCTGTAGATTGTTTTCGGCAAGATGGCCATTTTTACTATATTAATCCTGCCAATCCATGAGCATGGGAGATCTTTCCATCTTCTGAGATCTTCTTTGATTTCTTTCTTCAGAGACTTGAAGTTCTTATCATACATATAGAGTCATATCAGACACAGAAGTGGATGCTCACAGTCAGCTATTGGATGGAACACAGGGCCCCCAATGGAGGAGCTAGAGAAAGTACCCAAGGAGCTGAAGGGGTCTGCAACCCTATAGGTGGAACAACAATATGAACTAACCAGCACCCCCAGAGCTCGTGTCTCTAGCTGCATATGTAGCAGAAGATGGCCTAATCAGCCATCAGTGGGAAGAGAGGGGCCTTAGTCTTGCAAACTTTATATGCCCCAGTACAGGGGAACATCAGGGCCAAGAAGTGGGAGTAGGTGGGTAGGGGAGCAGGGTTGGGGGAAGGTTTTGGAGACTTTCAGGATAGCATTTGAAATGTAAATGAAGAAAATACCTAATAAAAAAACCTAATAAAAAGTTGGAGCCGGGCGCGATGGCCCACGCCTTTAATCCCAGCACTTGAGAGGCAGAGGCAGGCGGATTTCTGTGTTCGAGGCCAGCCTGGTCTACAAAGTGAGTTCCAGGACAGCCAAGGCTACATAGAGAAACCCTGTCTAAAAAAAAAAAAAAAAAAAAATGGAAAAAGTTTTTTAAAAATGGGGTACAGAGCTAAACAAAGAATTCTCAACTGAGAAATATTGAATGGCTGAAAAGCACTTTAAAAAAATGTTCAACATTCTTAGTCATCAGGGAAACACAAATCAAAACAACCCTGAGATTCTACATCACATTAGTCAGAATGGCTAATATCAAAAACTCAGGTGACAGCAGAAGCTGGTGAGGATGTAGAGAATGAGAATAACTCCTCCATTGCTGGTGGGATTGCAAGCTGTTACAACAACTCTGGAAATCAGTCTGGTGGTTCCTCAGAAAATTGGACATAGAACAACGTGAGGACCCAGCAATACCATATACCCGAAGATGTTCCAACTTGTAATAAGGACACATGCTTCACTATGTTCGTAGCAGTCTTATTTACAATAGCCAGAAGCTAGAAAGAACCCAGATGTCCCTCAACAGAGGAATGGATTCAGAAAATATGGTACATTTACACAATGGAGTACTACAATGAATTTATGAAATTCTTAGGTAAATGGATGGATCTGGAGGATATCATCCTGAGTGAGTTTACCCAATCACAAAAGAACACACATAATATGCACTCACTGAAAAGTGGATATTAGCCCAGAATCTCAGAGTACCCAAGATACAATTCACAAACCACATGAAACTCAAGAAGAACCCTTCCCCAACCCTGCTCCCCTACCCACCTACTCCCACTTCTTGGCCCTGGTGTTCTCCTGTACTGGGGCATATAAAATTTGCAAGACCAAGGCACCTCTCTTCCCAATGATGGCCGACTAGGCCATCTTCTGCTACATATGCAGCTAGAGACATGAGCTCTGGGGTACTGGTTATATCAAAGTGTGGATACTTTCTTCCTTCTTAAAAGGGGGAACAAAACACCCATGGAAGGAGTTACAGAGACAAGGTATGGAGTAGAGACTGAAGAAATGATCATCCAGACACTAGTCACCTGGGAATCTATCCCATATACAGTCACCAAACCCAGACACTGTTGTCGATGCCAACAAGTGCTTGCTGATATAGCTCTCTCCTGAGAGGCTCTGCCAGTGTCTGACAAATATAGAAGTGGATGCTCACAGCCATCCATTGGACTGAGCATAGGGTCCCCAATGAGGGGGCTATAGATAGGATGCAGGGGGTTTGCAGTCCCATAGGAGGAACAACAATATGAACCAACCAGTACCCCCAGAGCTCCCAAGGACTAAACCATCAACCAAAGAGTACGCAAGGTGGGACTCATGGCTCCAGATGCAAATGTAGCAGAGGATGGCATTGTTGGTCATCAATGTGAGGCGAGTCCCTTGGGCCTGTGAAGGTTCTATGCCCTAGTATAGGGGAATGCCAGGGCCAGGAAGTGAAAGTGGGTGTGTTTGTGAGCAGCAGGAAGGAGAAGGGAATAGGGGGAGGGGGAGGATTTTTTTGGAGGGCAAACCAGGAATGGGGATAACATTTGAAATGTAAATAAAGAAAATATTAAAAAAAAAGAAGAAGAAGATGGAAAGATCTCCCATGGTCATTGATCAGAAGGAAAGGAAAAAAAAAAAAAGCTTTGTTTTGACTTCAGATGCTATACCTTAGGGTTATAAGGAATTCTAGTCCTCAGGGAACTGAAGCCTTCCTTTCAAGGAAGTTCCCCAGCATCTGGCTTGGCCCAAGCATCAAGAGTTATTGGAAACTATTGGTTAATGCTCTAATTACAGCTGTGCAAAGATGTAATCAGTCACATCCATAAGCATATCACAGAGATTTAGCTATTTATTTCCTGTGTGTGAGCTATAGCACATTCCTTTAAACAGAGACAATAAATTGAGATATATATGAAAAAAATACAAAGGAAAGCTTTGTTTGATTCTAGATTGCACACAGTCACAAGAGACCATGCCTTAAGTCTGCCTCTGACTGTCCTGAGGTATGATGGGTAATATAGAGCAGAAGTGTTCAACTTGCATGTCCTATTCTTTAGAGTCAGAATTCTATCTAGTCATGTGAATTCTGCTTCTTAACAAAGTTGGACCCCAGTGGCCATTAGAAAATATGTTAGTGTCTAAGGGTAGAAAATTAAGGTAGAGGCATAGAGTCACTGGTTACATATAGAACTTATTCCTCGTATTTTCATAGACAATTTTCCTAGTAGATGCTACATATAATCAAACTTAATTTTAACTTTAGCTGGCCTATATTAATAGTTAATAAGTCTTTGATATTCAAAATGTCATTTATCATGTCATCCTATATTAATGTGGATATTTTCTCATGTGATTATTTAGTACATTGGTGTATGTGTTATGCTATGCCTGGGGAGATCAGAGGACAACCTGTGTGGAGTTGATTCTTTTCTACCACAATGTGGGTTACAGGAATTGGGTTCAGGTAAACAGCCCTGCAGGAAGTGTTACCACAGAGCCAACTCTTTAGCCTAAACTGGGGTTCTTTTAAAGATGGGCCAAATACAAGGAGAGGTGGTACATACCTGTTACTCATAGTACTTGGAAAGGGGAGGTAGAGGAGTCAAAAACCCAAAATAATCCTCTGTTATGTGGTAAATATAAAGCCAGGCAGGGCTACCTGGGAACTTATTTAAAGAAGCAAACAAGGTCAAAAGCTCTAGAGGATAAAACTCATTCCTGAAAGATGAACAGCCTATTAAATGGAATTGCTTCCTCTGGTACTATGGACAATGAGAAATAAATGCACTGCCACTCCATGAATACAGCATGCAGTCATGAAAGGACACAGCAGTATGCTCACTCCAGGTCAGCATGCACATGTGTATGGACACAGCAGTGTACTCATTTGAAGTTATCATGCATATGTGCATGGACACTGCAGAGTGATCACTTCAGGTCAGCAAGCAGATGTGTAAGGACACAGCGGTATGGTCACTTCAGGTCATCATGCACATGTTTAAGGACACAGCAGAGTGATCACTTTAGGTCAGCATGTAGATGTGTAAGGACAAAGCAGTGTGATAACTTCAGGGCATTATGCACACGTGTAAGGACACAGCAGTGTGCTCACTCCAGGTCAGCATACAGATGTAAAAGGACAAAGCAGTGTGCTGACCCCAAGTGGGTATGTAGATGTGTAAGGACACAGCCCTGTGCTCACTCCAGGCCAGCATGCACATGTGTAAAGACACTGCAGTATGGTCACTCTAGGTGAGCATGCAGATGTTTAAGAACACAGGAATGTGATCCCTCCAGGTCAGCATGCAGATGTGTAAGGACACAGCACTATGCTCACTCCAGTTCAGGATGCACATGTGTAAGGACAGGGCAGTGTGCTCAGTCTAGTTCAGCATGCATATGTGTATGGACACAGCATTATGCTCACTCTAGGTGAGCATGCACAAGTTTAAGGACAAAAAAGTGTGCTCACTCTAGGCTAGCATGCACATGTATAAGGACACAGCAGTATGCTCACTCCAGGTCAGCATTCACATGTATAAGGTCAGAGCAGTGAGCTCATTCCAGGTCAGCATGAACATGTGTAAGGACACAGTAGTGTGCTCATGCCAGGTGAGCATGCACATGTGTAAGGACACAGCAGTGTGCTCACTCCAGGTCAGCATGCAGATATGTAAGGACACAGTAGTGTGCTCAATACAGGTGAGCACTCACAAGTATAAGGACACAGCAGTCTGGTTACTCCAGGTCAGCATGCAGATGTGTAAGGACACAGCAGTGTGCTCACTCCAGGTGAGTGGGCACATGTGTAAGGACACAGTAGTGTGTTCACTCCATGTAGTGTGCACATGTGTAAGGACACAGTAGTGTGCTCACTCCAGGTCAACATGCAGATGTGTGATGACACAGCAGTGTGCTCACTCCATTTCAGGATGGACATGCGTTAGGACACAGCATTGTTCTTACTCCAGTTCAACACGCACATGTTTAAGGTCACAGCAGTGTGCTCACTGCAGTTCAGCATGCACATGTGAAAGCAGTTTGATCATTCCAGGTCAATGTACAGTTGAGTAAGGATGCAATAGTGGGCTCACTCTAGTTCATCGTGCTGAATGTGTGAGTTTGCACTGACGAGATCACTCCTGACTCCTTCAGCTTTCTCTGAGTTACCTTCTGAGCACTGTGATACTTGAGAAAGTCCTTCACTTATTTGTGCCACAAGAGATCACTCATTTCCTTAAAAAGCATTGATTAGGCAATTCAGGATAGTCTTTGACTAGTTATCATTCACTGGGATCATCTCATCAATTGTCTGAAATAAGTGAGAGTTTAGGATATTGTAAGTATAGCTATTTGATGGTGAAAGAATTAAGAGGCTCTCATTCCAGTCCTGGGACATATACTATACCTTTTCCCAGGTATTGTACATCAGCCTTTATAATAGATCTTCAAGGGCTGGAGAGAGAGCTCAGCCCATGAATTCTTTGCATTCTTGGACGGACAATGTTCTGCACTGAGGCATGTTCTTCACTCAGCTCACAGCTCCATTTCTCCAAGCTTGATCAGTTATTTAGCAGGTGGCAACACAGGCCAATGGGAAGGCTTGGTCCCAATGCTTTCCTGTCCATTCAAGATGAAGAACAGGAGAGTTGCTGAGGCACATGACTGGATGTACCATTTGAGTCTTGGCTAGAAACCATTTGTCTGCACTTTTTGGACAATTCTGAAACTTATCTAGTATTCAGTTACACTGTGATGTCATGTGAACCAATGTGGTGATTTTGAATGAGATGTCCCCTATAATCTAGAGCACTTTAGTGCATAGTGGCCACCACTGGTAATATTTGGAAAGGCTTAAGGATCATCATCTTGCTACTCAAGTCCCCATGCTTGCTTTCTGACATGTGTTCCCCACTGTGATGATAGTGGACTCTTACCTGTCTGGAACCATAGGTGTAAAATATACCCTTCCAGTTGCATGGTATTTAATCACATCAACAGAAAAGTAACGCACCAGCTTTATTCTTATCACGGTCCACCATACCCATTAGACCTCATTGGGAGTCTGTCCACGTGTGCCTTACATTCGCTAAGAAAGCTGCCATCCTCAGCAGGAAGTTCTACTGAATCCAAGAATGTCTGGAACTCTTAACTCTGTGCCTTTCCCTGCAGTCTGTGATACCCTTGTTTCTGAAGACCCAGGTTCTTGCCAGACATAGATGATGCTACATAACTCGGCAGTGAGTGTGTGTGTGTGTGTGTGTGTGTGTGTGTGTGTGTGTGTGTGTTTTAGGAGAAGTTCACCTTCTTTACCCTTACAGGGTCACTTGCCCATTAAATTTCTTCACACATTCACCAAAGATAGTTGAGCAGCAATTTATGCAAGATTCCCAGCTTGTGTGCTCTTGCAGAGTAACATAAGTACTGGTAACCTAATCTTAACAGAGGACAGCAAGCAGAGTAGATGGGTCCCCTGAGGAGAAATGGGTTGCTATCTATTATGTGAAGAGATACTTGAACCTGTCCTGGGGTTCTGAATGACAAAGGAGGTTTCAAAGCAAATGACTACAGTATAATCCTGTTATAATGGCCATACACTGGCGTACAGTACTTACTGGTACTTACCAGGTTTATTTGGACTAACACTAACTAGGAGTACACCTAGCTATGCTTCCCCATCATCAACACCTTCCTGATGCTCTTGGACCAGTGCAGTCCTCTGGCTGGGCCATGGATGAGTAACCTGTGCAGTGCAGATGGTTGAGTGGTCTGGAACTGTGTGGCATTTGTTTTCATGCTGAGATAAGGAGGACTTCACTGTCATAGACAGGTACTCCAGAGGCCCTGCCAGGCCCCTGTGTGGACAGGTTGGCTCAGCATAGCACTTATATGATTCAATTCCTTAATCTGTTCCCTGTAAGGCAAAATATTAACAATAAAATTGCTATTTTTGTCTTAGCATCCACCACATTGGCCGTCTTCCTCTGTTTAATAGATCCATGTTCTTTCCTTCCAACTGCTTTGCTGTTCCCTTGACAAGAGCCATGGTTATCAGCAATTGCAGAATAATGTTTGTAATCTTTACCAACAAACTGTCTATCCTGCTGACCCCAGGAAATACTGGGAATATACTGAATATATCAGGGGAAAAAAATAAGGCTGTGAGGCTTAGTACAGCCAAGGAAGTGATTACTACACCATCTGTGGGGGGCCTGGAGTGATTCTCAGACTCCAGTTGTATGGAGCACTACACATTTCCAAAAATAAAAAGAAATTGTAGAGTTCAGCACTCATGAGTTTTTGAGGCTTCCTAAAAGAATGAAGTCCTTCCCAGTGTCATGCTGGAGTGCTAGATCCACGGGACAGGGCAGCTGGAAGCTTCGCTGTTCTCAGTCCTCCCCACTCACCATTGGATGGTTACTGTAATGACCCTGCACATCGTAGACCTCGACATAAAAACCATGTGTACAGTACAGGGGCAGGTCCTAGAGTCAGACAGCTGCCGCTCAGATCCAGTTTGCTGCTGGCCAGCTTTGTGACTCCACCTGAAATGTCTTGGGGGACTAGTTCTAAAAGTAAAAGGGAAGCACTTGTTAAGATAGAAAGGACCTGGGGATGCAGGTGTGAGTCTCTCATGACTGCTGTGACGATCAATGCACTTTTGTAATCTGCCTTGTCAATAGACAGAGCTTTAGGTGATATAGTCACATGCTCCTTGAGCTTCTCTGAAGTACTGAAGTACTGTTACTTACAGGCAAGGGAAGAAAAGAAAGAAAGAGAGAGAGAGAGAGAGAGAGAGAGAGAGAGAGAGAGAGAGAGAGAGANGAAGGAAGGAAGGAAGGAAGGAAGGAAGGAAGGAAGGAAGGAAGGAAGGAAGGAAGGAAGGAAAGCACTCTTGATTGTGGTACTAAAATTACTTCCCATGATATAACAGGTGCAGTGGTTAAAACAAATTAACACACTAATACACTGTTGGAAGCCTGAACACGCCTGTCTTGCATGTCTAATTGTACACTGTGGCCTTTCTGTACAACAGGCTGTGCTGTATTCATCAATAGTGAACAATAGTTTGAAAAAAATGAATCCAGCACCTATTATGCAAAGACCATTTTAATGCCTTTACAAAGTATAATCTTGATATCTGCATAGGCTTTTCACCGTTGTGACTAAAATCCCTGAGAGGACAGCCTAGGGGGAAAGGTAGTTTCTTTGGCTCATGGTTTTAGAGAGTCCAGTCCATGTTTGTTTGGACTCATGTGCTGGGGCAGAACAAAATGGTGTCAGGTGAGATGTATTGACCTCATGATACAAGCAAGGAATAAGACTTGAAGAGGTCAGGGCTGTGAGCCCAGTGACTTCCTGCCCCCAGAGAAGATCCACCACCTAAAGTTTTGAAAACAGTGCCACCATCTAGAGACCAAGTGTTCTACAGCATGTGATGATTTTGAAAGCAGTTGCGGGTTATGAATTGGTGTTCTTGCTGAATTTAAGCAGAATTCTGACATATGAACAAATTATTCTTCTGGTCTTCAAAGGAGTGGAGAAGTGTGCTCCTATTATGATGATTAATAAGTCTAACCTTCTAGTCCTTTTAGAACCCTAAAAGGTTGGTTCTCTTGTAGACATGTAGACATGTAGACAGCTGTGTACATGAGACAAAATAGTTCACAAACAGGAGGCAGCTGTCCATATGGCTGTCTTCTTTTTGTTCATAAGCAAGGCCTATGTGTTAGTGGTAGGTGGAGCCCATCGACACAATATTTTTCCATTTACAGGAGAGGCCCTTTGGCTCTGTGGTCTGTGTGTAAATCCAGAACCCCTTGGACTATATTGGGCAGGAAAATCCATTTTCTGTTCTGTCTTTTATGGAGATACAGCTGGTCACACCACCCACTTTCCCCTTTGGCTTCCAATTTGGCAGACAAGAAATGCAGGTGCTGCAACTCCGGATCCAAATGCTTTGTTTGGATGGAGGTAGGGAGGATGGAACCTTCTGGAAGTACTCAGTCATCGTATCGAGGATTATTTTTCTCCTACATTATTTGGTTTCAGTGTTTTATTTTAATATTATCACCCTCTCATCATCATCATCACCGCCATTATCACCATCATCATCATCCTCATCTTATCTTCTTGGGGTAACCACAAGAGTGCTTTTTACCTTGCAGGCCTTGTTACACCTTCCCGACTTTCACTTTAATCATTCAAAAACGGATATTTTTCATTAGTGTTCAATTACCTAAAAACAACAACGCCTTCAAAGTCTTATACTACTGTTCCTTTAAGGGCATCCTGGCTCTCTCCAGCTGCCTTCATCTTTCTAATACATAAGAGTACAACAAGTTGAATCTATAAACAGAGCCCACTAATTAAGAGTAATTGCTTCGGAGATTGGTACAGACGACTCAGCATTGTATGCGTGTTCTTCTCAGATATCCATTAGCTGCTAATGAGATCCTACAGCTGGGCCAGGCTGTTTCCTGTTTCCGTCTATTGTACCTTTATTGCCGTATATGGACCAATCAGATGGGTGGGACAATAAGGGGATGTCCTTTCGCTCTCTGAAAATGACTGTTATTAGATTGCTTTCTCTGGGTGGCTTCATGACGCAATGCTAATGAAAGATGCATAATTCTGACAGTTTGGGGTTTGGGTTGTTCCCCATCTCTGGTGTTGTGCACGGGTTTATTGCTTAATTAAGTCCCTCTTTTATAGATTTTTGGAAGTACATAATGAAAGCATGCTTGGGCAATGTGAACTGACAGAAACAATATTCCTTCCCCCTTTTCTCAAAAAGGAGAAGTTTCCATCTAAACGTTTTAAGTACCTAAAAACTGAGCATGAATATAATGTTGCTATATTTGACTGATTTACACTGGGGGATTAGTAAAAAGCCTATGAATTATTCATTCCCAAGTGATTGTATAAGCCAGAATACCAGAAATCGTATCCCTGCTGAAGTTTATAAAGTGAAATAGTTTAAATACTCTCTAGATATGTGGGAGTCAGGAGAGAGGGAATTTTCCCTCTAAATTAGGTTTTCTATGCTTTTAACTTTGTCTTTTTATTTTAGGAAAAATTAAGTAAAGATTTTTTTTTCCTTCTCCTCAGTGAACCTGCTTAATTGCTTAAAAATAATGTTATAGATTAGAAATTGATGCCTTTTGGCTTTACTCAGATCCAAAGAATTTGCTCTTTTGTTGAAAATATAGGGCAGCTTGAGGGGGAATGGCCACTGTACATTTTTCTTCCCTTTCTTTATATGGAACCAAAAATCTAAAAGGGAGGAGAAAAAATCTACAATTTATTACATGTAACTAGTTTAATCCTCCTGTCAGGTAGGAAGTACGTTTGCTGCTCCATAGAACTCTGTGTACATAATATATTATATAGATTTACACAATGCAGTAATACACATGTTTGTTTTATTAAAATTATTTAACTTTTAAAAAGACTACTCAGTCCATTTGAGAGTCCACAGATAGGTTTTGGCAGCTAAACTTTTATGGGAGTATATTAACATCACTTAAAATGCTATTTAGAGCAGTCACACTTTGGCCTATGTGCTCATCAGCATCCATAAACTGAACAGGGTCACATGGGCCACCAGCCAGATGGTGCTTCCCGGGGAAGTCTAAGGTCTCTGGAAGTGTGTGGGCTAGCAGAAAAGCAAGCTTTCGCCACACATTACTTCTAGAGGAACCATGACAGACTTGGGAGAGGAGGACTGAAATTCCTTTGGGGAAATTTAAAGAGTAAGGCTGCATCTATTGAGAAGAGCCATGTATCATGGCATTCATAGACTTTGTCACAGGTATAGCATTCATCATTGAAACTAACCAAGGTTCAGAGATGAGCACTTGTGTGCATTTGTGTATATGCCTGCTAGTGTGTGTGTGTGTGTGTGTGTGTGTTTATGGCTATTTTCAGTAAAGAAGTATATTGAACTCTGAGCCTTCACCAGAAATCAAGAATATAGTAGTTGCCTACATAGAAACAGAGACACAAGAATGGTTGCTAACATACCCATATACATAATAAATAATTCCCAAATCAGCTCGGTCATCAAAGGTTCACTAATAATCATATATCTGACAAAAGTCTCTCCTTACTAAGTAGATGCCCAGATAATTTCTTCACGAGTTAATGGCATAAGGTCCCTGGCTCATGTCCTCTTGTATAACTGCTAGTTCTGAAGGCTTGACAGGAAGCTGGCATTGCAGAACAGCAAAGGTTGGGAAGCCATTATTAAACTCTGGACATTAGGCTTTCATGAAACAGTAATAAGTATATAGTGTTGTGATTACACATTGTGAATAACTTCTGATTTGTTTTTACATGTGGTTCTTATTATAGTGTTAAGAATCTTCAGTTGGCAGTGAATAGGTAGATTTTCTTCATCGCTCCCATGATTCAGGTACAATTTAAGTCCCGGGAAATGTTCAGTAAAGGACCTTGGGAAGATTCTTTGTCCTACTAGGACAAGAACATCTTCAAAATGTGTTTGAAGGTGTATGAAAAGTCTAACCTGTTGAAACATAGAGGGATAGAATATTCCTAGGAGAAATGAAAATATTTGCTCACATTGAATCAATAATTGCTTTAGAAGCAAAATGTCAACTCTGAGCTAATTATTAATATCAGAATTCTACTACCTTCCCCTTGGTGATTCATAGTAGAAGATTTGTTCAAATGCTCAAAACATGTGGTCCTTGGCTACGTTATCATGAGGAGACTGGTGTTCAATAATAGGAATGTGATATAATACTAAAAATAGAGTAATGTCATGGCAGAAATAATGAGTAGTCCAACTGCTCTATTGTTTGCCTAAATTGTGGTAAGCAAAACACTCTATTGTTTGCCTAAATTGTGGTAAGCAAAACACTCAGACCCAATGTAAGGTGGCATCAAAATATTTCAGTGAAAAAAATCATATTTTAATGGAAAAAGTTAAAAATCAAATCAAAGTTAATGCATAAACTTCCATAATGAAAAGCTAAGAACCTCAGGAAGAGCCAGTTCTGGATTGCTCTGGATTGTCTCCTACTCCTTGCTCGGTCAGACCACTTGGCCACCTTGCTCTCAAAGCCCCCTGCATTTGGCTCATGCCTCATATCAAGCAGATTCCACTGTGTGTCATGGTGTTCTCACCCTCTGTTGGCCACAACAGTTTCCTTTTGATAGGGAACATTGCTTTTTAGGTCTGAAGAGTCCCCCAAAGGCTTCGGTACTGGTGATGCTGTCACAAGGTGACTGGACTGTAAGGATGCTAACCTTGTTGCTTGATAAGTTTATAGCTGAGTGATTGTTCGGAGGGAGGAAGGTTGGCGGAAGCCGTGGCTGAAGTCCACCTTTGAAGGTTCTGTCTTTCCTCTGGTCACCTCTCCTATAGTCCACTCACAAGCTCCCTGGTCACCACGTGGTAATGAGCTTTGTTACACTATGGGTCTCAGCTATGCTATCCTCACCTATTACACACCTAGAAAGAAATGAGGCAAGCGAGCATGGACTGAAACTATCAAGCCAGTGAGTCTTTCCTCTTCAGAGCTGTTTTTTAAGTGGTTTCTCACTCTGACAAACCAAGAGTACAGAAACAGTGTTCTTTAGATCAAATTCCTCAATTTCCTAATACTGCTATTATAATTAGCCACTATGTAGTAAGCACTTACTAAATAAAAGAACCAAGAAAATGGACTCAGCTCCTGCTGATATTAACTAAGCCTTCTAATCTCTAGTCCTCTACAGAGTACATGGAAGAATGCAGGGATGTCATGGGACACTTAAAGCCTTCTGCATTTGAACTTTATCTAGTTACATTTTTTTTTTTTGCAGTTCCTATATTTAATTGATATTATTCTCTTCTGTAATCACAAATTTTTAAGAAGCCATATGAATAGGCAGATTTTCTTCATCCCTTCTGTGACCTACATAAGACCTTGAATATTGTTTATTTCATGCAAACAGGTACATCCTGTGGACTATTTCCCACTCTATCCACCCATCCTGGTTGCTCCTGTCCTCCCTCTACTTGCTGAAGGAACCAGTGTTTAGTTTCCAAAGCCTGCATCCCAGAGTCTCCAGTGGGTCTTTTCTCTCCTTCCATCCCACCTGTCTACATCTCCTTCAGTCTTATCCTTTGATACATCACAACCATGGACCATTGAACCAACGCCACTGTGGTTGTTCATCATCTGGTGTGTGCCACCAACCTGTTGTGCCTACAGCTTTCAAGCCTCCATTATTCAGTGCAGACCTAACAAGAGAACTTTGATTCCATCCAGCTAGCAGCTCACAAGTGGGTTTGTATACTACACAGTCCAATGCCTATCATAATGTGTGCAGCTTTCTTGCTTTACTTCTTTCTCTATATTGGGCTTATGATCTGCCTCTATGCAGTTGCCATCAGCCAGCCTTTTTTTGTCCTAAATGGTCACCCCCGTCGCTCTCCTAACACTGGACATCTGCCCCCATCCAAGCATGTGGTAACCCCTGAAGAGCTCTTTCTTTATCACAGGCCTCTGAGATACCTAGTAGGAAGATGGTGTGTGAGTGTGTCCTTCATTTTTGCATCCCAGTGTTTGATATAAAAGCCTAACATAGCAAACATACACAGAATTTGCATAATTCACACTGATAATTGTTAAATTGTAATATTCTCCCTCGGCTCTTTAGATTTCCATCACTATCACCTCTGCTTTCTGTCTATCCTGGATCATTACCAGGACCCTACCCTGCATTCCCACAATCCTATACTGTATTTACCTTGCATTGAGCGCCTGTTCTTTGTGACCAGTCACCATTGTCTTCAATTATGGGTAAAGATTGGTTCTTCTAAGCTCTGTTACCATATAGGTCTATCTCAGTACTTGGGTTATAGAAGGGCTCACAATTGAATTGGACCTGTACAGAATTGAATAAACTACCCATTTATGAAATAATTTGCTTTAGATTTGGCAGAATTAAATGACTGCTCCAGTGGCAATATAACTCTAACCCCTAATATCATTTGATCCGCCAAGGAGCTAATTGAGTAGGCGGATTAGAGAGATAATCTGCTGGAGGAAAAAAATTTACCTAGAATCTAGCCTTTTTTTTTTTTTTTTAATAAAAAAAGTCATTATAATCTAGGAGCTATAATTCTTTCTGTTTTCCACCCAAAACAATAGGATTCTTGGCAAGTGATGGTGATTTCTGGCCTAGGAAGACCAGACCACACACCTGTGTGCCAGATGTGCCCTGCAACCATAACTCCCTCAGATTTCTGCAAAGTCTGCCCCATGCTGACTCCTTTCTACAGAGAAGGGACATTGGTCCCCAGCCTTTCTGCAGGCGAGGTTCCCTGGGGTTTGCCTGTTTGCTTAGTTTATAAGCCCCTTCATTGAATTTCAATGTCGTGAGTGACCTCTGCCAGCACAGGAGGCCTGAGTCATTTGCTCATGGGTGACTCTGCTTTCTCTACGTGTTTGGTTTCTGCCAGGCGCTTTTCTATCTGTATCAGTAGTTGTCAGGCTGTGACAGCCTTCTCTACCCGATCGGCCATATCAACATCAATCCTAGTTAATGGATGATCAGGTCCTCAGGATTTCCATGGGGGCCCGAACAGTGTCATCTGATACTGAATGTGGCTTTAATGAGAATGAATGGGGCTTGATAACGGATGGATCTGCATTGATACACCCTGGGACAGGACACCTTTGTGGCCCTGCTTTGTTTCTGTAGGAATGCCTCTGCACTGAATCTGAGCCATTTCTATGCCACTGTGCTAAGAACTGTGGAGTCTCATTCATCTCCACAGAGGCCAGCTCACCCTGGAGGCCCATCTGTTTGAGTGGATGCAGGAAAATGTCACAGACATGTGGCCCGTTCACGCACATTCCACTGAGAGATTTCTGGCTATTAATCTCCCTCGGTTGTAATGACTCTCTCTGGTCACACACATTCTGGTACCGTTTGAAAAAGAAAAAAAGAAACAGGCTTTTAGAGTTGTCATTTATTTTTATTGTAATTTTAAAAGTGAAATTAAAATTTTAAAAGACTACTAAATAAGTGTTACAGTGTTATTTTACTTTTAATACAGTGTCTAATTGAAGACATTCTCACCTCGTGCGCGCGCGCACACACACACACACACACACACACACACACACACAAGAGAGAGAGAGAGAGAGAGAGAGAGAGAGAGAGAGAGAGAGAGAGAGAGAGAGAGAGGATTTTTAAATGCCTTGGACAGTATTTTTGTGTCCTTCTTAGTATAAGATACCTAGTGCTATGTTTTGGTACCAAGGACTTTGGGGGCAGAGAATTTTTTGTGCTTATAAATGGTAGCTTAAGCAAGAGAGAAACAACATGGTCTTAACAAGAACAGGACTCAAGTGGTGCTGACTCTGGCAGATTGCTCCTGTGATACAATAGTTAGGGACGTGGCAGGCTTTTCTTGGTAAGAAATGCAGAGTCAGCGCTCTGGAGCCGGTCCCGCTGTGGACCTGAATCCCAGGCAGGGGAAAGAGGAGCGACTTCGTTATGTCTGTTGCTTTCTAGCAAATTCCCTGAACTTATTTTTCAGTCAAGAAATCAGTCTAAAATGCAGAATTTGTGTATGTGTGTCAATAATACCTCATACAAATGGATGCATAATTCACACAGCACAGGAAACAGAGAAGCATTTGTTAAAAATAAATTGAGTTCTATTTTTTTTGTTCCAGTTATGAGCATGAACTGCTTCATTCAATCAAATGTGCCTAATGCTCTAAGGTTTTCTCATGGCCTCAACAGTATTAAGAAATACTAGAGCTTCCTGGGTACCAGGAACAGCTCCAAACATGTCAACTCATTCTATCTTTTTCACAAACCTGTGAACTGACTGCATTTAAAATAGACTCAAAGAAACTGAGATCTTATCTGAAAGTCTACAACATTCCTTTATACCACACAGAACCCCATATTAGAATGCCATCAGTTTTGAAACAGAAATTATTTAAAATATTATTTTAATAATATTTCCATAATTTAAATTCTATTACCATTTATTTTTTAGTATTTAATTTGTTATTTTATTTATTGACACTTCAAATGTTATAAATTCTTAACAACAAGCAAGGGCTAACAGATTCACACCCAGAGAACTCAATACTGTGGAACCAGGTTTTGGAAAAAAAAAAAAAAGAGTCTATTGCATAGCTAGGAGCTGTGGGGTAGGGTGTATGTACTGTGTGTGTGTGCATTTGTGTACGTATGTCTGTGTCTGTGCATGTGTGTGTGCATATGTGTGTAGTGTGTGTACATACATATGTGCATGTGTATATGTATATATGAGTAGTAAGTTCACATGAGTGTGAGTGCATGTATGTGTTTATGTATATGATTGCACAACTGGGCAATTGCATAAATGATTGTGTGCATTTTGTGTATATATCTGTGTGATGTCCATACTCATAACTTGATCTGAGGTCTGGTTTGAGATTTCAGGAAGGAAGTGTGAGGGGAGCTGTAGAGTTCCTGTGTACAGATGCAGATCCTCATGAGTCTTAACTTTAAGGTCTAGCCTTGCAAAGAAAAACATTCCTTGTGTCTGTTTCTCTTCTTTTTTTCTTTTCTTTCTTTTCTTTTCTTTTCTTTTCTTTTCTTTTCTTTTCTTTTCTTTCTTTTCTTTCCTTTCCTTTCCTTTCCTTTCTTTTCTTTTCTCTTCTTTTCTTTCTCCCTTCCTCCTCTCTCTCCTTCCCTCTCCCACTTTACTCCCATTTTCTCTTTTTCCCTCTTGTCCCCCTTTCTCCCAGGGATGAGGGAGATTTCTGTTGGGTTGGGGAAGACATCTTACGTTTGTAACTGCAGAAGTCATTGCAAATGAACTGGCTTCTCAGCGTACCCATTTTTGGAAAGTCATCTCTACATAGTCCCAAAGTGGATTATGGGGCCTACCTAGAAAAATAACTAAAAGACAACTAACACATGGCTTATTTGTGTCAGTTCTGGTGTGTGGCCTTTTTTAGGTGTATTTTTCTGAATATTCATGTGCATTCAAGAGTTCAAAATACAATGTTTAGACTTGGGCCTGTGTTCTCTAAAACTGCCTTTGTAGCCAGCTTGTATTTGTTTAGAAAATCTATTCTAAAGTTGAACCATTATTACATTATTGTTTTAGTTGAACCATTAATACATTTCTATGTGAACTTTCTGGTTTCTTTTATTTTTGTTTTTTAATGTGGCCACTTAGAGCTATAGATTTTCCTTCAGGATTGCTTTCAACATGTCTCAGAGGTATTGCTGTATTGTCGGGTTTTTTTGTTTGTTTGTTTTTGATTTTTTTAACTATTTTCTTTATTTACATTTCAAATGCTATCCCGAAAGTTTCCTATACCCCTCCCCCGACCTCTGCTCCCCTACCCACCCACTCCCACTACTTGGCCCAGGCCTTGCCTTGTGCTGGGTCATATAAAGTTTGCAAGACCAAGGGGCCTC